>NC_143159.1:15377969-15677969 GCF_041381405.1 Jatropha curcas
ATGATTTGGATGATTTGGATGAGTATGAATGCAATGATTGATTTTAATTGGGACGATTAAATAATTTTCCATATAAAAACTCGGTTCGATTCATTCAGGTTGGGTTTAAATAAATAAATTGGCTTTTCTAACTAAAATAAATTAGAAATTGTAGGTTAAAAGAGGCCGAATTTTCCCGGCGTTGGCTTCTAACGGGCCGGCGTACCCAATTCCCTTACCCAAAATCGCCTTGGTGCGCCTGACCAGTCTTTTAATAATTTGGCCTTAAATGAAATTGGATTTAAATTGAGTCATCTTTTTATGAAATTGGAAACGGTCCCATTGCCGAAAAAATGGGTGGCGACTCAAAAATATTTTATAAGACCGATTTATCGGCATCGTGTCCAATAAAGTGTTTTGTCACCACTGTTCAAAGTAAGATCACTTTCCAAATAAAAAAAAATGAAAAAGAGGCGCTTTTCGGATCGCTCGAGGGCGGGAAGAAAATAGGACGGTGAGAGGCGGAATGAGATGCGCCACTTGGGACGGCTTCCGGATGAATGGACACAACACTTTGGTCGGCCAAGTTTCTAAAATGCTCCTTTCAGAACTTGTCCTTTGGACGATGCCTTCTTTTAAAGGCTTTAAAAAACCTGGCTCGGGGGACTTGCGGTACCATTACGGCATTTGTAAGGTGGATGAGTTACATCTTGGTTATTGTTGATGGCTTCTGTGACTCACTTGTGCCAATTGGCTGCTTTGGTTTGAGAATGCTCCACTTTGAGAGGTTGTCCTTTGGACTTTGCTTTCTTTGAAGGGCTTTTGGTGCACTACTTGGGATGGCTTCGGGTGCACCACTTTGGACGGCTTTGGGTATGCTACTTGGGAGGGCTTTGGGTGCACCACTTTCGCGGCTTTTGGTGCGCTACTTGGACGACTTTGAATTTGAAATGCTCCACTTTGGGAGGTTGTCTTTTAGACGATGCCTTCTTTGAAGGGCCTTAGTTTTCCTGCCTCAAGAGACTTACGATTTGACCTATTTCACTTTGGGAAATACCTGCAAAACCATTTAGACAACACAGGGAAGAAAGGCTCTTTGGACGGTTATGGTTAGAAATTCTACAATTAGGCCCGAAAAAGAATTCGCGTGTGATGCGTGATTTCCCATAAAAATGCGTGAATTTGCATAGAAATGCATGATTTTCATATGAATTCATGTGAATTAGCGTGTGTGTGAACTTACATGGAGTTAAGTGTGTTTTCGTGAATTTTTGTGAATTTATTGAAAATATTACAGTGGCATGCAAAATGAGGCTTACCTGTGGCCAACGATGTGTTGCCCCTACTTAGGTGGCTAGCCGTTGATTGGTTGCTGGCTAAATACGAGAGTTGGTCACAGTTAATGGACCTTTAAGTCAAACCAGGCCCGAAGGCTTGAATTAGGCCCATAGGCCCACTAACTATTATAAAAGGTGAAAGTGACATCATTTTGTCAGTTTCAACCTTTCTTATTCCTTCTGTTTTTAAATTTTCTCTCTTTTTCTCTTCTTGCTTTCTACGCAACCAAAGCTCATGGCTGCTAAGGACGTTGCAGACTGGCTTCCTGGTGATGCAGTGATCGATCCTGTGACTCACCCTGGGAGCCATGGGATGAAGTTACGAGAATTCATTCCGAATCCGAGAACTGCGATTAGTTTATGGCACGATTTGCCTAGTCACCTTTGCTGGTGCACAATGGAGGTATTTGATACCTTTTCTTTGTTTATTAGGACTAGAAACATGCAAAGGTTAAGTTAGAAATCAGAAACTAGGTAGAATTTTACCTGAATTTGGCATTTGGGTGTTTCGGGCATGTGACGGGCTGTTGTGACATGCGCCACATGGCTTGTGGCGTGCACCACTTTGAATGGTGTTTGGCTGGACTATAGGCTTGCGGCGTGCTCCGCAGGGCTTGTGGCATGTGCCACTACTTTGTGGCTCGCGCCACATTGTCTGTGTTACACCTTAATTTTGCAATTTTTGATGTTTTTCCCTACTTACCTGCATCAAAACACAAAAACACATGCTTTTGCACTCTATTTGCTAGTCTTATTCTATTTCTAGATATAAAACCAATGCTCAACTTATATGGTTTAAGTGCATGAATTTCATCTTTTGATTCTTCACTCGCTTACCTAATATCAAGTACATAAAGGGATCTGACTTTTATTTTACAAGTGTTTATGTTGCATAAATTGAATCAGAAATCTATATCACATTATAGAAGCTTGAATTTTTAATAAAGCCACCCATCATTCCAAAGGTAATAGATATTAATCCATCCCTAGAATGGTTGGATTACTCACTCATTTTAGATAAAATAATACAAACAACTAAATAGCAATTCATATCTTTTTATTGAGAGAAAAAGAATGAAATTATAGAAGGGTTGTTTTAAATAAAAATGATAATAAAACAAAGAACATAAAAAGAAACAGATAATAACATAGGAGAATGAGGATCAGGTATGGGTTTTGTTGAGTCTGAGACTCTGTTGCTCAAAACCTTTCTTTCCTCACCTCTAAGATTATGAACACTACACTAAATATTTACAAAGTAATATTCTAACATTCCTAAGTTTTCCTTAATTTGCCAAAGTTCTAGGCCCTTTCTCTATTGATTTATGCTACTATTTATAGAATTTCAAATGGTTGGAGGCTACTCTTCTGCACAATTTGGCAAGTGGGGCAAGTGGGCTGCGTCCAATCAAATTACAGCTAAGCTGGAGCTGTCGTTCAATGAATGGGGACTTCTAGCCTTAGAATTAGTGTAGGCGATCGCTTGATGCAACTTTGGAGGTTAGGAGATCGCCTAACACACATAAGTCATCACTTGAGGTAGAATTTAGGCCATAGGAGATCGCGTGAGTGGTGGTTTGACCTTAGGAGTAGCCTAGTGATGGATTTAGCTTTAAGAGATCGCCTAGTGCTTGATTTAGCCATAGGAGGTTGCCTAGTGCACATAGATGGTCTCCTAGCCTCCTTTTCTTGGCTTAGGCGATAGCTTATCTTCTATTTCCATCTTTTTCATGCCTTAGGCAATAGCCTAAGTTCATGCCTTTGTTTGAACTTGGGCTTTCCTCCTTTTGGACTTGGTTTGTGGGCTTCGTTCCTTCGCAGATCGTCCTCAATTTGGGCTTTGTAAAATGGGCTTGCAATATTAACTCTCAAATTGAGCTTTTTTTCGAATTCAATTGCCAAATTTTCCGCAGATTTTATGAAGAACACATCTTTTTTAAGTTTCTAAAGCTCCTCCTTGCATAAAACTACAATGCTGTAAATATCCTAGGATAAGTGCACAAATGTAGCCATTTTATTAACTAATTAGGTTTACTGGAGAGATAGCAACAATCTCGTTGATGTGTGAAAAAATACTTATAAGGAATGATAATCTCAAATCTTGAAATGAGATTAATTTTATACCTAGAAAAAGTGCAAGGATGCTTGTAAGGAAAAAATGAAGAAGAGGAAAACCCACTAATATTACATAAATTTATTAAGAAGAATCCAAAAGGATAAGTAGATGGTTTGCTGACAAGTAAATATATTGCATTCATTAGATATTATTATTTTATATATTTATAGCCTTTTTTAATTTGTAAATTTCTATGGTATACATGATTTATTTTTTATTGGACCATGGAGATAAAATTGAAATTAAAACTATTGGCCCATAACATGACTTAATTGCAGTAAAACAGGAGAAAAAGGGTGGAATGTAGGGTTTTAAATGGCCTGAAAGTTTAATGACAAGTGAAAACGTCAGTTGCATAAACAACTCAAATTATGTCCTTTGACAGTGGGGAAAACAATAGGTATTTCTTGTCGAGAAATCATAGAATATTTATAGGCCATTTACAGGTCATTTTGTATCTTCCATAGTTGAAACATTAACTAGAAACAAATATTGCCTATCCAATATTTCCTCCGTTTCATAAAACTTGTCACATTTGAGAAAATAGTTTGTTCCAAAATATTTGTCATATTTGTAGTTTTAAGAAGAAATAAATTTTTTTTTCCATGTTTACTCTTTATATATGACCAATAATTATTACTTCAATTTAATGGTTTTTTGGAGAATTAGTATTAAATTAAGAGTAACATAGTCAATTTACTTCATAATTTATTGTAACTTAGACAAATTTAATAGTTTTCTTAAGGGACGTGAAATTTTAAATATGACCAGTATTATGGAACAAAGGTAGTATATTTTATGAAATTTGAGTAATTTTGCTGCCACAGTTTAGTTCTTAATTAGAGAAGTCAAAATTGGAATTGAACAGTTTTAGATTTTATGTTAAAATTGAAACCGTGTACCTATAGTCTGGTTTTGACTCCTTATTTTTCAAAATCAAAACCGATAGTTCAATTGTGAAATTCAAATATTATCAAAGAAGGTTTAACTGTCAATATTACTTCGAATTCTTTTAGTAGTTGCAATTTCACCATGAATTAAATTGATCTTTGCATTTTGGACATCTTGAACTTATCAATCTAGTTGCAATTACATTATAATTTGCTTTTTAGGGTGGAATTGCATCCTAAAAGTGAAGTAGGACATTCTGAACTTATCAATCTATTGCAGTTGTACCTAGAAGCAAATTAAGGTTAGAATTTAATTAAAATAATATAAAGATGCACTACATTAGGCATGGCCACGGTTCGAACCGAACCGAAATTAAACCGTACTGTAGAATTCAAATCGGACTGAAATTATCAATTCAAAGTTTTAAATTGGAACTGGCAGTTCAATGGCCGATTAAGGTTCATGCGAATGTTAAAATTTGAACCTGAAACAGTCCAGAACCTGCAGTTCTAGTCTAGTTCGAAAACTATAATCACTTAGCATATTCTATACACCTCTAAAGATTTAAAATAATTTTTTACTGCACTATAAATTTAACTTAAAAGGTTTTTTTTTTTTAAAAAAAATAAACTTTACTTAAAAAGTTAAAAATCTAAAAAAGGTAACATGGCAAAAAAAAAAGTGAAATATTTACTCTAAAATTATATTATTTGATTCAAATGAAAGTCAAATGTTTTTTTCCTGTTAAAATTTTTACGTAGTTCAAAATTTTTTAAAATTTTTCTAATAATTTATTAATTAATAATTTGAAAAAATAAAATAATAATTTATTTTATTATTTTGTAAATTTAATTAAATTTATTTCTCATATGAGTATGAGCATTTTAAAAGTTATTTAAAATAAAACTTAACGATATTTTTGAAAATTCATATTAATCATTTTGAAAAGAAAAATATAACCTTAGAATCGATTTTTTTTTTTTTTTTGAAAGAAAAAATAATATACATGTCACTGAAATTATGATCGAAACCGTCGGTTTATTGAAACACGTCGGAACCAAAATCGAACTAAAACCGACGATTCAAAGATTGATTCAAGTTCAATATTTAAAAAATTTTGAACCGTTCTAGACTCCATAACTAATCCAAGTTTAATTAAATGCAAAAAACACGTCGTTTGGATTAAAAGTGAGAATTAATATTTTGCTCATTTTCTCCTCCAATTTGGTATCTCTATCCTTTTTGTAGGAAATCAAACGGTGACTACCGATAGTGGTAAATGAATGAATCACCGTGTTCATTGTCGTGGCTCTAAGAAGAGTAAATTGAATTAGTACCAAACTCATTTTGCATCTTAAAATTGGTTAAATTGTAAAATCGAAGGCTCAAACTTGATTTCACTTATTAAATAAACACTTTGATTTGCTTTTATTGTTTATTGTTTAAATAATTAGATTACAGAATTTGTTTTTCCATTAATTTAAACACTACGTTTTACATTTGCTTTTACAGAGTCCATTTTCAATTTTTTTTTATGAAAATCATAACATTAATTTGCTTTTATGAATTGCACCTTAACCAGAACCGATGTTTCATATGGTCTTAAGAAACATTTAAGGGTGGTTGGGTTCAATTCTATCCTTATATGGAACCGAAAACTGCACTTTTGGAACATGTGCTAATTGTTGCATATATATATACATAATATAAGAGATTATAATGATACAAACTTTTATTGTTATCTTTCTTTTAAGAGTTTGTTTGAAATTGTCGTTTAAACAGTTATTGAAAATAAAATGTTGTATTGAAACATTAAAATTATTTCTAGAGTGAATTAGATATTTTCTAATAATAAATTAGTCAAAACAACAAAATTAAAATGTATTATTCTTAACAGTTGTAGAAGAAATTACGTGGCAAGAATAATATTTTGATTTTACAGCCTAAATATTGTTATTAATTATGTTGAGAAACAAGTTCATACTAATATTCTATATTTAAGAAATGATTTTTTTTTTTTTTAAGTTGTTGAAGGCAATAAGAAATATTTTTTTTTTCATAGATACCATGTATAAACTTTCGAAAAAAGAAAATCTTATTTACTTAAATTAAATAACGGTTTTTCAAACTATTTTTTTAATACTTAAAATCATACTTTTCAAAAACATATATGTTTAATGCAAATTTAGACTAAACACATTATATTAAATTTCATTATGGCTCACTAAATACAACCTAAAAATTTCTTACATATACTCAAATAGAGATAATTCATATATCATTTTCTAGAAGTTAGATAATTAATAACAATAACAATAAAAGATTTACCTATTACTGAATTTCAAATTCTAATCCAAACAGTAAAAAAATTACATAATTCAACCAACTCAAACAGTAAAAAAAGAAAAAAAAAATCATTCTACAAGCCATACATAACATTCTCTTTTCCAATTTTCAAAATTAATTCCTTTTTTATGGCATAATAGGAGATAATAGTACATTAACTAACAAAATCTATGCTCATAAATTAATCATCTAGTAGACTAATAATTCTTAACTAACTAATATCTTCCACAAATGGAAACCATTAATTAACTATGTATCAAGCTGAAGGGACATGGTAGTATTTCCCTTTACACATGCACCTGTAAACAATAGGGCAAGACTCTCCAATGGAGCACTTGAAGCTCACCATCACCCTCTTGCAGGGAAAGCATGGTCCACAGGCATGAGAACAGTCCGGTAAACTCGAACCGGTCGGATATACCTCCATTTCTTCTTCCTTTAATTAAAATGCATATAACCCATAAAATTGAATTATTAAAACATTTGATTAACATATAATTAAATTAAAAATCAAAACCTGTTAATTTATTAATTAACTATTAGCTATCAAATTAAACAAACCTTGACATACACGCGATTTTCGTCACCTTTTGATGCAATCTTTTTATGTAAACTGATGGAAATATCTATAGAAATAATTGAAAATAAATAAATTAAAAAAAAAAAGTAAGTCCTTGAAATAAAATTGTATTTTACTTACAATGGTGAGGCCTGAGGGCTTTACCAACAAAGAGTGCCATGAAAATAAGCAGAAGAAGGAAAGATTTGTGGGCTCCAAATAAGAGCTTCATGTTCCACATTTGTTGTAGAAAAAGAAAGTGATTTGATAAAGGAAGAGGTAAAGGTTGGCAATAATATATGTTGAGGTTGGTTTTAATTAAATGTTAAAGAAGGTACATCTGATACACTTCACATGATCCACGGCTACCCTTTGAAGAGGGTTTCACATGTTTCGGTGAGTCCAAAAATATTGTAAAATATTTACAAGAAAAAGCTTTAAATGAACATATAATTAATAATAATAATAATCATATTATAGTAAGTTTTCAAGTACAAATTTAAAACCTGTATTGAATAGTGGAAATATTTGAAGCAGAGATTGCTTTAATCATTTATTGCCAATCTATTAATATCTGGGTTGTGCTTAATTGCTTATCACATCCAATGAAAACAATTTATGGTAACAGAAATTGCAGTCTTATAACTTTTAAATGTTAACAAAATACAGCATCAGTCAAAAGGATTTCAAACACTAAATGTGTTACAACATGTAAAATACTTCATCCGTTTTATTTTAATAGTAACATTTACTCTTTTTACAAAAATTAAAAAAAATGATTGGAACATTATTAATTTTATAAAAATATATGCTAAAATGTCTAAATTGTCATTCTTAAAATTAAAAACCCCCTATTAATTTCGCTACAAAACACTTAATAGATATGGTAAAATTTTTAAAAAAATTAATACACTCTCAAAATTCTAAATGAGTAATGGAACAATGTAAAATGTTTCTTTATTATTATTAAAGTGATAGGGAGGGACTAACTTTTACATACTAAATGATCAAAATAAATTAAATTTAAAACTCACTGTCTTTCATTTCAAATGTGATTTTAGAAAATTGATAAAGTTTTTGTTTTTTTTTACATTTATTTCCTAGCGTTTTATTAAGTATATAGTAGTTATGTTATTTTAATTGGAGGGTTACTGTGTCTCGTGTGATTCGCAATGTTGTTTGTGATTTATTAGATCTTTCATAAATGGGGAAAGAAATGAAATGAGATACAAAGTAATAATTATTTAGAATATTTATAAAATGATAATAATTGATTTAGTTAAGATTATTTAATTATTATTGTACAATTCATTTGAAAGACACTTGGAAGGAGACACGAGGGAGTTCACGTGTGAGAATGGTAGCAGAGTTTCAATTGAAGAAGGGATTGCCCCAAACGTGAAGGGGAGGCCTCAGGTTTAAATGAAGTTGTTCCATCCCTTAAAACACACTTGTCCTTTTGCCACTGCTACATGACTTTCTGACTGTTGTCCGTATCTAATAACTGCTCCCTTCAAATACTTGAGGAATAAATTTCCGTTTACACTCTAAACTTTTTTGTAATATTCAATTGGGAAAAGAATTTTGATGTCCATAATCCATTGGGCCTCCCATGAGATAGGGTGAGAAAACGGTCAATTCACTTTAAACTGCACGGAATCAAGGCTAAAAAATGCAAATCGAATTTTTTGGATAAGACTGAATCAGACTGATTTTAATCAGTTCTTTTTAAGCCTAACTAATAAATTTCAATGAAAGCATTTCCATTCAAACAATAATTTCGGTTCAAACGGAATAGATCAATCAATCGAATCTCTCTTGAATAGCTGATCAAATCAAACCAAAATGGATCGGTTTAGTTTTCGATTTCATTCGGTTGATGCTTTTGCACACTCCTATCCTATTTATATTAAAAATATATATATATATATATATATATATATTCAATTGGAAAAAGAATTTAAAGATCCCTAAGATCTGGCCTAATTAAGTACTTTATTCTTGTAATTTCGAGAACTGATTTATTCATCCCTGAGTTTTCAGTCCATCAAACAAAACACCATTCTGACTAAAAAATGATCGTTTTGCATTAGTCAAAGAGAAAAAAATCTTAAACATAGTAGTTTTGCGATTAGTCAGAGAGAAAAAAGCCAATCTTAAGAGAGAAAAATATTAGTTATGACAAAAATAAAGTTGTGGTATTGTGAGTAGCTTCTCTTCTTGTTGAGAACATTCCAGAAAATCAATAGTTACGGTTTCAAAACTCAAATTCCTCGAAATTGGTTTTGAACCAAACAATATCTCTCTCATGGTTGTCCACAATAGTCTCTCTCGTCTTTCATTTGCTAGAATTTCAATCTTTCCCTTACACTTTTCTTGATTAAGATCAAAATAGATACATTATAACGTAAAGAGATGTCTTAATAGTTCAATTCTAAACGAAAGAAATATAAGTGAGAAATATGCAATTGCTTGTGGGAATTTCTTACCAAAGAGAGAGAGTGTTTTGTTTCTTTTATCAGCTATTTTTCTCCTTATTCAGTTCTTATCATGAAGGTTCTCTTTTCTATTTGTTCTCTGTAGCTTATTCATTTTATTTTCTTTTTGACTTTTTTTTTGAAGTGATATAAGTTAGGGGCATAAATATATACGAATGTAATTTTATAATGAATCAAGAAGCAATTAGAACAAGAATCCTTCAAGAAATTGAAATGCTCATCAAATTTCTTTGCATCAAATCAAAAAGCACCCGTACCCATTTTCACTGGCAATCCAAGACAAATCTTAGCAGATGTAGTCTCCAAGTTACCAGTTTCACCATGCAGCGCTGCTTCAACAATGAACTTGGAAGCCATCTCAAAAGACGTTTTACCAAAACTGCTGATTGGACGATAACCACTTGACTGGGTCCTAAAATCAGCAACAAGTGACAAGCGCCAAGTACCAATAGATATACCACTTGAATACGTGATTTATCTCTCTAATGATAGTTTCCCTGGCAGCTTCTACTTCATAAGTTTTTAAGATAGCATTAATGTTGTTGGTGTAAATATACCTGATATCCAAGTGATCATGGATTTGCCAAAAAGTGCTAAAATCCACCGCAGTTGCTTCTAGTGCAGGAACATTTTGTTTTTCATTCGGACTAATATCAACCCCTTTCTTTAGACCATCCCCATAGTAAATCACTTGACATCTTTCAATCCCCCCAGGGTTCTAGACGTAAACCTTCTTGGCTGTATTCTGAGCAATCTATATATATGATTAAACAAACATTTTGTTCTCCCCTATTGGTGTTAGAAAGAATTTAATAGCATATGAACAAGAACGCCATTGGTGCTTTAGACGTAATTACCCACTTACATCAAAATCTAGTAATTGGTAAACATAATTATTCTTAGGATGACGTCAACTAATGGATGATGATTGACCACTATGGTTCTCAATTGAGATAGGGCAAGAAAACATCAGGATATGGCAGCCCGTAAGTAGGCACATGCTTATCATGCTAATTAGCCTAAATAATCAAATCGAAGGTGGATGATGGTTACAATCCTAGGCCACTAGTCTAAAGAGCACTGGAAACTTAAAATCAATATCATGAACTTAGGAGAGGCACAATAAGAAAAAAAGTTAAAATCTATCAAATTGCACGAAGCGTTTTAAATGGAGGTCAAAATTGACATACAAATACAAATATGGTAAAAGCTAAAACACCGGTTGCAAGTTACCTCAGCTAGCAAAATATGAGGCTCATGGTGAATTTGAAGTGGACCTCAAAGTGCATATCTCTGGCTTCCACAAAGATTGCTCTATCATATTTCTTTTTTCAATAATTTTCGCCAGTGTGTACGTTTGACCTTTTTCTTCTTATTCCTTGACTTGGCCCTAGAATGGATTCCACCCCACGATGGATTTTCAGTAGCTTCGTCCTTTAACTTAGGCTTGGAGGCCTTTCTAAGGAGTGGAGTTTCAGAAGGTTCATTATCAAGCATGACATCCTTACTAACCTCAGTCTCATTATCTCCATGATCAATTTCACTTTCAAATTCAGACTCCTCACTGGCTGTAGATTCCCTTTCCTTCAGTTCCTCAAACTCACACTACAAGAAAATTACGAAATAGAAACGGAATTTAGAAACTGATTCCTTTGGTTTCTAGCTAACAACGGATTAGAAACGGAAAAGAATTCAAAATATTGCTTACATTAGAAACGGATTATTTAGAAATAGAAAGCTCCGTTGCTGAGTTTCGCGGAAATTAGCGCGCTATTATAGAAACGGATTAGAAAAACGAACATAGGAAACGGATTTAAAGTCCGTTTCCAAGTTTCATGAGAAGTGAATGCTCATCATTGAAACGGGTTTTAAATCCGTTGCTAAAGCGCTTTACAATATTTACTTCTATCTTATAAAAAAATATTCAATAAATATAAAAAACGGAAAATTTTTTGAAAACTATGAGCAAAGTAATAATCTCTTTTCTTAAGCATTTACCTTTTTTATATTATATAATGTCATGTTGAGGGTGTCAAAATAGTTTTTGTTTATTTTTATTGTTTTTTAATGATTTTTTCATTTTAGTTGGTAAATTTTTCATTAAATAATAATAATTTGATTAGCTTTAACTTATAATATGACAAATAAATTTCTATAAATTTTATATTTTAAAATTTTTAGTTGATTGAAAAATAATTATTTAAATTAAAGTTATTTGAATATTAAAAACTATATAGAATGAAAAACAATATTTATTATGTAATATAAGAAATATTTATTATTCAAAAATTTGTTATCTAAATTACGTCGTTTTAAGATTATAAAAAACCAATAACCTTCCCAAACCCTAACCTTCTTAAGTCATTCTCTGTCCTAACTATTCCCAAGCTCTACCCATTCTCTCATTCTCTTAATGGCCATCGTTCTTTCATCGCTTTCCGTCATCGTTAATCACTTCTCCAAAATGAAGAAGACAATGCTCTTTCTGGAGAACTCGATTTGATACTCCACCTCATGGTTAGATAGTTTTGTCCCTCGTGATCTATCTTTGTGCTCACGCCATCTTTGTTCAATCCCTAACCCCTAGCTTCCTCGACGCTACTTTCTGAGCAAAAGCCCTCGCTGTCTCTAAACTTGTCGTTGAACTATCTCCATCACCATCTCCGTTGCTTATGAAAAAGTCAGGTAGCTTCGTGATTCTCGCTCCTCGGGACCTTATTACCCGTAATATGCAGGTACTGTTTTGTAGATCTATGGGTTTTTTCTGTCTTTTGCTTGATTTTAGTTTGTAAGTGTTTGATTAGATCTATATTTGGTTTTGATATTCTCTTCAGCTTTATTTTGATTATTTTTTTGTTAGATTCTGTTTGGAGTTCTTGTTTACTGTTTGGTGATCATATTTGCTTCGAATCTTCTTGTGTACCTTTAATTGCAGGGTTTTCTTGTGATACCAATGAAACCGTACTAAAAAATGCTTTCGAGAACATTTAGAAATAATTGAAGATAATTTATAGAGCGACCAAGTTCAGTGATTTTGACTTTCTTTTTCTTTTTTAGAAATTTCTTTTAATAAAGCTAACTAATTTAAATTTTATGTTTGATTTAGTTAAGATTATATGCTATCGTTTGAGTAGGAAATCAAAAGGGTATGAGTTCGTGCAGTTCACAGCCTCTAGCTTTGAAGGAAATGAATGGTAAGGTATGTGATTTGATTAGAGGATCTTGTTTATCTCTGTCTGGTTTGATATGCATATTTACTTGTAAAACTCATTTATAAATTGTTAAATTTCATGAAATTGAATTTACAAAGTAACGTGAAAATATGAACTTTGATATGGATATATAATATTTTTGTAGAATTAATTGCTGCGTTTGCTTGTTTCTTTCCAGTTGCTGGATGGTCCAAATATTCGTGTATATTATATACTTTTATTAATAATATTTAAAATATTCAAAACCTAATGCTTCCACATACTAGAATCATTTGCATGTGAATGTTATTGGTCCAAATGTCTAATAAATAATGTCTAATAAAGAACTGGGGCTTTGAGAGCCCAAACAATGGCAACAACAAGCCCAGAAGTGAACATGTATTGAGTAGAGATTACATTCCATTTTATACTATTAATTTAAGTCTTTTTGTTTGTTATGATAAGCGAACTTCTTTTTCTTTTAGCATAACATAATTTCTATTACTTTTTAATGGTTATAATAAGTGTTTTAATTTGTTTTAATAAGTGTTTTAATGCTTATAATTTCTATTACTTTTTTCCTTTCCTTTTTTTGTTTTTCCTGTTGGTATCAACTATAAAAAGGGTGCACTATTGGAAAAGATTAGTAGAGACTAATCATTTGCATATTCATTATATTTATTACACATTATGTTTTAAAGAAAAATGGTTTTTGTGTACTTAAAATATTATACTTTTTTTAAGTATTAATAAAGGGAATTGGCTCATAATGGCCAGTGTAAGTGTCATTCTTCTAATGTTGGTTCTTGCAGGTGTCACTTTTAGCTTCAAAAACACTTTGAAGATTACCGATGCATGTGATAGTTCTGCTGATTTTGAGTTATATTACATTAATTATAATTAGTCTTTATCTCAATTCTTCAATTTGGTTATAATTAGTCTTTATCTCAATTCTTCAATTTGGTTTTCTTATTGCAGTGCTTGCTGTACGTAGTTACAAATTAGTATGGGCTCCCTCTATAAACTGCAGTACACTACCAGAGTTCTATTCTTTTTATCTTCCTTTGTCTTTCTCTTCATTCTCAAATTTAATATATATAACCTTTAAAAAAGAATATAAACACCAATTAAGCTTTATAATTAGCTTATCATCACGCCTTTTTTTTTCTTTTCTTTTTTTATTTTTTAGAATGCATGGAGTAGAATTTAAAGAAGTAATTTTTATAGGAGTAGATAAGTAAATGTAAGCAGAGAAGAAGCAACAAGTTAGAACCATAGCACTTTGAACCATTTCATTTTTGGGCACCCTTTTTTTATATTTTTGGATTTGGAGCACACCTACCTGGAAAAGGCATTACTAGTTAACCCTATAACACTTTTCAACTTCTAATTTTATTTGGATAGATTAATTAAGTCTAATGGGTACATAAACTGATCCATTTAATTAATCATTTTTCTTCTTTAATTTAGTCATTAAGTTCTCTGCCCCTTAATTTAAGATTCTGCCATTTGCATTTATTTAGTGATAATAAGGTAAGAAAGTTATCAATATATTAATATATTGCATGGCCTTTTTCATTTAATAAAAAATAAAAACAGGCATAGATATACATTTTGAATTTGGAAACTTTGGTTTCTAGAACCTAAAAATATATGGAACTTTTTTGGATGTTGGATATGTGCGCATAAAATAGCTTTTATTGTTTGGATATATTGTTCTTCTTTGTCCTTTATGCTTGCTTGTTAATGATATAAAGGAGACAGAGCGCTATACCGACTGGGCTACAAACATCACAGCTTCAATCTCAGCAATCATTTTCACAAGGAATTTCATCTCAGCATGTCTTGTTTTCTCAGCTCTCACAGATACTCACACTGATGCTCATGGTTATAGTACACCATCAAAGTAGACTTCAGTTAATTTGTATTAACATATATAAGTTTATTAGTACCCATTAGACTTACAGTTTGTATTTGTAAGAATTTCTATTGTCTTGATGCTTTATATATACTTTAAATTATTTTAATTTTATGTTAACTCTCCTTTTGATTTCATTAAAAAATGTATAAATTAAAACAGGGCAGCATTAAAATATTCAAAATCATGGAATTTTTTCAATTGGCAAAAAAGTAACGGATTGGAAACAGAACTGAGATGGATTTTATTTGGCAACTACAAGCTGAGAATTAGCAATGGAAGATAGTTTAGCAACGGTAAGATTTTGATAGTATTTTTCTTATAAGTTAGAAACGGTTTGAAATAATTAGAAACGTAAAATAGAAACGATTAGCTACGAATTAGAAACGTAAAATAGAAACGTATTAGCTACGAATCAGAAACGGATTTGGAGACAAAATCGAAACGGATTGTAATTGAAGCCAAGGTAAGAATTTGAAATGGAATTATGCGACACAAGCAACGGATGGTTGTTTTCGTTTCTAAACTGATTTAGAAACGCCCCAAGTTGTCACGGACAGAGTCTTTTGTTCATCCATTTCTGAACAATTTTAGCATTGGAATTTGCTCTTTTAGAAATGGAAATTTCCATTGCTATTCAGCAATTTTCTTGTAGTGTCATCATCACAATCCATCTCAGTAGCTTGAACCTTTCTTTTCTGTGCATCTAAAACGAGATCCTCAGCCTCTTCACCGTCATCATCATCCTTTTCATCTTTATTACTATCCTTATTTTCTTCCCTATGTAATCTGTCGCTAGAAAAATCTTATTTATTCTATTCCTTGCGGGATCTGTCACCAGAAAAATCTCCATTTTCTTCCTTGTGTGACATATCCCTAGAAACATCTTCTGCCTCACTTGGAGCTCTTTGACGTGATTCTTGCAAAATATTCTTATGCCGGTAATCCTAGAGAGCAAAACAATATGAGTTTGTATGGCATCCTCCAAGTTCCTCATAAAATCTACCTATAAGGTCTCTTCCTAGTCTTCTACTGATGTATCAGCATATTGCGGATAATGTTCACGTCTGTAAAGCTTCATTTTAAGCTTATAAATTTTGCAAATGCCATCATCCTAAATAACAAATGGTATGACACATACTTCCATACTCTATGTCTGCCACATTGACTGTAATATCCCGACTCGGCAAAGCGATCTTAAGAGGGCGGATAGAGCAAAGCTCCTGGCTAGCTTCTAAGATGACAGGCTAGCTATGGGTAGTGACGCGGAACCGGGACCGGGAATCAAAGGAATGGGATATAAGTTCGCCTCTATGGCACCCCACGTTTATATTGAAACGGAAACACCAATAATCGAGATTAATCGCTCTATGGCACCCCACGTTTATAGTGAAACGGTAACACCAATAATCGAGCAAAGAACAAGATAAACGCCACAATGAATTGATAAGTTTACCTTAATTCTTGATGCAATTAGAGGAAGCAATTTCTCACTATCACTCTAAGCAAGGAGAACAAGCAAAGCTTGAACAAATGAAGTTTATCAATATCTCAAAGTTGTGTTTACAATGAAGATGAGAGTATTTATACTAAACCTAAACATATTAGGTTACAAGATAACAAATAAAGCATAAAACATAAAACAGGCATGAGTCGCGCTCGCGCATTGTAGGTTCGCGCTCGCGACTTATGCTAACTAGCTCTCTGCCTCGCGAGTTGCGCTTCTCGCGCTCGCGCAGTGTAGGTTCGCGCTCGCGAGTGTTGGTCGCGCTCGCGCATGTGAGGCTCGCGCTCGCGAGTTGCGCGGCCTAACTCTCTGCCTCTCATTTGCGCTTCTCGCGCTCGCGCAGTGTAGATTCGCGCTTGCGAGTTTTGGTCGCGCTCGCGCATGTGAGGCTCCCGCTCGCGAGTTGCGCGGTCTAACTCTCTGCCTCTCGTTTGCCCTTCTCGCCCTCGCGCAGTGTAGATTCGCGCTCGCGAGTTGCACCAGTGTGTAGCAACTGTAGCAAAGTCAAGTTCAACTGTAGCAAAGTCAAAGGTACTGTAGAAAATTTACTGTAGCAAAGTCAAACTAATTGGCACGGGCACTGTAGCAACATTAGGAGCCTAGGAATGCCTTCAAGTTCCTCACAACACGTGTTAAATGCGACATCATGAAGTTCTCGTGTTATTTGGGCTTGAACAAATAGTGATACGGCTGCTCCATATCGCTTGGCACGGCTCCTTGTAATCGGTCCAATAGGAAGCACCAATGGATCTCCTTCGTCGTTAACCATGCTCCCTTGAGATCCAGCGACGAGTGATGATGGATCCGTATCAGGTAGTGGAATGCAGGACACAAGAATGAATCAGATTATATATTGAAAAAGGGGAAACTAATCATCAGAGGTGCTTTTTGGTGAAATGGCTTGGAGAGTTGGAAGAACTCCAGGGTTAAGCTTGCTCGCTTAACGGAAATCCTAAGATGGGTGACCTCTTGGGAAGTTCCCTATTCACTTGAGAGAAAAAATCGTGCAGGTCTTGCCAATTCAGTATGGGATGGAATTGGCTTGATTTAAAGCGGACAATTCCTCTGGTGGTTGGAGTCGGGCGTGACGATTTGTATCAAAGCCGGACTCCCTCCAATAAATGTATGGTTCGAGGATGAAACATGCAGAAGCTGGTGGGCCTGTGACATCCCGACCCAGCAAATTGATCCTGAGAGGGCAGATAGAGCAAAACTCTTGGCTAGCTTCTAGGATAGCAGGCTAGTTATAGGTAGTGGAATGTGAGACATAGAAATGAATCAGATCATATATCGAAAAGGGAGAAACTAGTCAACAGAAGTGCCTTTTGGTGGAAGGGCTTGGAGAGTTGAAAGAACTCCAGGGCTGAGCATGCTCGCTCAACAAAAATCATAGGATGGATGACCTCTTAGGAAGTTTCCCATTTCACCTGCGGGTTGTCAATCTAATATGGGATGGAATTGACTTGATTCAAAGCGGACGATTCCTCGGTGGTTGGAGCGGGCATGACATTGACTTTCTTCAACTTATCACTCGGAGATTCTATGGGAAATTGGAAATGTTGAAGTAAGCTACAACAACCACCTTGCTTTGAACAATAGGTCTATGCCACTGTTAAAATGATTACTTGCTTTAAACTGCATATGTGGTTTGAAACATAATAAATGCTGATTCATATATGTCACCTATAAACTAGAAAAAGAACTAAAATTATTATGTTAAACCATCCTCTTGAAATGATGTTTATATGCATTAATTTCATTTACTTTGCCTAAACAATCTAATCAAGCATACTCATGAACATAATTAAGTTAAGATAGATACCTATGCTCGTATCTAGATCATTTATTAAAAGAACATAAAATGTGTATTCAATCTTGTCTTATTAATTTCAAGAACAGACATTGACAAGCTTTTATCAAGCTGTCCACGAGTTGTTCATCAATAACATTACTCTACTTACAGAACAATATAGTTCATATATTGTAAATGGTTCATAACTTACCATCCCAGGTTCTCCAATTTAATTTGATATTTCCAAACTTGCACCATCATTCATTGTCTAAAATCAAGTGGGCAAAGGAGTCTAAAATTTTGGAGCTCTGTAAAAGACAAATTGCTAGGGATGTAGAGATTTAACATAGCAATGATATATAATATAATGGTTTATACACTAACTTTGGATCATCAAACCATTTTTCATCTGTCCACCCAATATTAAGTCTCCATGCTTGAGATGAAAGGCAATCTTTGGAGCAATTTATTCAATGTAGTGCAAAACAAACTGAGTTCCGTCCAAGATACATTCCTCCACTGCACACAATTTTTGCAAGAAGCAATAATAGGAATGGACAGAAAGTCGTAGATGTTGTTTGGAAAAATTAAAAATTAAATGTGGAAATTCAAGAGCTGAATATTCAGCATTGAATAATACAAGTGTAGAAATTCTAAGTTTCAAAGCTAATTAGCCTTATTGTATTAGATGGAAATTGCAAGTTCAAAATTTAAAATATCATTTCAAGTGAAATTTAGGTTAGTTAATTAAAACTTTAAATAATATGTAAATAAATGTTATCAAACAACTTAAAACTAAGTTGTCATAAATGATATTATCAAAAACCACCTTAGTGTTGGCTAATAAATTTAAGCAACTTACTTTCTTCTTCCCTTTTGCAGGGGGCAGGTGATAATTGGTGTTTTAATATTACTTGCAGCAGTCATCAAGATTTCCTAAAGACGCGGGATACTGAGGGTAACATTCATTTAACCTCGCCCAGCCAAATGAAAAGTACTTAACTTGTAAATCAACACTGCCATTTAAATGGACAAATATTATTTGCTCAATAACATTTAAATGAACAAATATTATTGGCCTAAGCTACAAAAATAACCCTACCTTTGTGACTTGTTGCACTATCACTCTAAAACCTACCTTCATCCCTCGGGCATCTTGACATAATAACTTTGATATATTGTCACCCCAGTTGCAAAATAAGCTAGGGTTTTACAATATAATAGTATTAAAGTGGATCCTGCCTTACCAGCTTGGGTTAACTTAACCCCCAAAATCATTAAAACTCACCGTATTAATTAAACCTAACATCTAAAGAACGAAAAGCCTAATTTCCAATTTCCCATCTTCATTGCAGAATCGAAGAGTTTCTAGTTTTGGTTCCACTGGACATCATCTCAATTGCAACTATTTCCTCTCCAGTTCTCCATTTTCTTCCAATGCTTCTAGGCACCCGGTTTGTTAAACATGATTGTATAACTCTTATATTGTTTCCCTTTTTTTGAAAAAAAAAAGACCTTAATATTGACCTAATTTATAACCATATTTTAACAGAGTGCAATGTTAAATAGGCGTGTGTTGTTCTCAAGCTCTATTGTCAATTCTAATAAGGAAAATGGAGCTAAACCATCTATTACTTTTGCTAAATTAGAAGAGAAACAAGTTGCTGATGTGAAAATTCTTTGTACACTTGCCAGTTATTTATGGATGAAAGATAATTTGGAGTTTCACTTAAGAGTTGTGACTGCTCTTGCCTTTCTTATCAGTGCTAAGGTCGTGAATGTTCATGTCCCTTAAGCTATTGATGGTTGACTACTGCCACTGGCAATGCTACTGCCCTCCTTCCTTTACTGCTAATTCTACTCTCATTGCTTTATTTGCTACTCTTGCTTCTGTTCTCACTCTACTCTTCGATTGAGGGATGAAGAAGGGAATGGGAAATTAGAAATTAGGGTTTTTGTTTTTTAGATATTAGGTTTAATTGATACAGTGAGCTTTGATGATTTTTGGGGCTTAGGTCACCTGTTAGGTGGGACCCACTTTAATACTATCATATTGTAAAACCCTAGCTGATTTTGCAATTAGGGGCGACAACATATCTAAGTTATTGAGTCAAGGTGCCCAGGGAATGAAGGTCGGTTTAGAGTGATAGTCCAACAAGTCGCAAAGGTGGGGGTATTTTTGTAGCTCAGGCAAATATTATTTGCTTAAGTGGCTCAAGTTAAAAATAAAGAACTCAAGTGCATATGAAGAATAGACCTCTACATTTATAACCATACTTACATTACGGAGGCAATACTAAAATTTGCATGAAAAAAAAAGAAAAAGAAAAAATAAATCCTTCAATTGTCTATACACATTCATTAACATGAATGAAATTTTAATTATGCATATATACATATGTGGACTTCATTTATTAGCCAATATACAATCACTAATTCATCTACTCCTTCAACCTTCAATTGTATTAACAAATAACTGCCCTCATTAATATTTGCACCAACTCAGAATTATGCTAAACCCTTCCTAGTTACCCATTAGATCTTCCAAAGTTAGGCTCTATTGGCTCAAAGGTCAATTGTATCTTGTGATTTTGATGATTTTACAAAACAAATAAATTCAATATTCTTATACGTGCTAAAATTATTTTATGCAAAATTTTAATATGGAAATTGCTAAAGAAGGCAAGTTCCTACAAATCCAAGATTGCTTGAAAACCATGGAGATTATTGTAGATTTTTAGTTGTTAGTATCTTAGGATCTATTGTAGGATAGAGAGAATATTTTTTTTATAAGCACAAAATTATATTTCTCTCTCTCAAAATCATTTTTAAGATATTTTCGAAAATTGCCTTAAAAAGAAAAGCCAAATCTTACTCTTTTAATTTCACTTACCTAAATGAAAAAAACTTTGACTTGATTTTTATTGGGAACAAATAATCAATTATTGTAAAAGATATACATATCTTTCATTTTCGGAAATTACCTTAAAAAGAAAAGTCAAATCTTGCTTTTATAATTTTACTTACCTAAATGAAAATAAATTTGTCTTAAATATTTTTTGGAAATAAATAAATGAGTATTTACAAAACATTCATATATCCTTTTATTTTCGGAATGTCCAAACACTCTTTAAAGTTAAAAATCACTGTTTTTTTCTAAAAACGTGATCCTCACCTCTCTTATAAAAGATGTTTTTCTTCTTTTGAAAACGTTGAGGTTTTTGCAAGAGTAAGAGTCCATTGAATAAAAGTTTTAAATCTCTCAAATCTCTCTCTTTAAACCCCCTTGTTTCTTTTCGTCTATTTGCTTCAAGAAATATTTTTCAAAGACAAAAGAAAGTTTAATAATAACATTTTCTGAAGAACAGTTCTAAACTTTAATTCTATTTTCTAGATTTTCTAAATTTACTTTCTGTTCTTCTTGTGCTTATAATTGCATTTCTATCTGTCTATATAGATTTTTGTAATCTGTTGTAGAGTAGAGGTTTTTAAATGAAAAACTTTTGTGTAATAGCTTAGGTGAAAAGCTATGGTGTAATAGGTTATCAAGCGACCTTCTCCTTGTGTGAGATTTTAATGTCTTGATGTGAGTTGTTCTCTGCAAAAACAGAAAGGGTTGAGGTTGATTAGAACCTCTAGAAAATCTAGTGGGATAAATGTTAGATCTAGGGATTGATCTATGCATGCAAGAGAAAACACCAACATCAAGCTAGAATGTCCAATGAAAGAGGCTGAATGGTTGGAAATGAGATAGAAGGAAGAGGCAGCGCTTGAAAATGGGCCCACAAAAAATGCTAGTACATATAAAAGTAAAGTTGATGTTTTTGAAGTGAAGAATGGAACTTTGATGAAAGAGATTCCACTTGATCAGGTTTCATATTGTTCATTGTATAGGGGAAACAAGATGGAGAAGATTGAGAATGATACTCAGATGCTTAAGCTATGGGAATCTGCTGAGCAAGACTATAGCCTTAATCCGATGTCCAGTGCTATGCAAAAGCAGGAAGCTTCATAGTTGGAGAACGTAAATGCCCCTCATCAGTTCAAAGATGCCAACCATAAGAGTCAAAATCCTCCTTTGGAGTTATAAGAAAAGAGGAAAGTGGGCCAAATCGGCTAGAGGTGTCTACAAGCATGAATAAAGAGCCAAATCAAGGAGGGAATAAAGGAAAGATCCTGGAGAGACTTGCTTCTGATGCACAGAAATTAGTATCTCTTTATAAATTTGGTTTGTCTCTTACCGTTGAAAAGAGATAACATGGTGGAGGATCTCAAAATGAGTCTTAGGGAGTGGATGTAGGCGAGTTAGTGCCGAACCACTATAAATCTCTATGTTTATCTTCTTTTATTTCTAAATTTCTGCTTGATTATATTCTGTTTACACAACTGTTAATCTTTTCAGAAATGCGAAGTTGTTAATAAGTTTCTATTTCTAAACGTGAATGAACTTTATCTCTATGGAACATTAGAACTCTGGATTTCTATATTGTGATTATACCAAGTTCTAATATGTCCTTCTACATTCAGTATAAATCATAATATGAATTATAATCAGTTTTCTAATATTGCTTAAAGCTTTGTGAAATAGTTCTAAAATACAATAACTGTTTTTCACAGAACTTTCTACGTAGCAATAAGCTTTGTGAAGCAGTTCTAAACGCAATAACTGTTCTTCACAGAGTCTTTCTAAATTTGCTTAAGCCATGTGAAGCAATTCTAAATGCAATAACTGTTCTTCACATAGTCTTTCTAGACTTACAACAAGTTTTGTGAGGAATTTCTAAACTTGATAACTGACTCTCACAAATGCTTTCTATTTTGATAGCCTCGCAAAGCGGGCAAATTTGTTAAGTTACAATCACATGATTTGCATGATTGCATGTTTGTGTTTTATACATTTTACATTTTCTTGTGCTGTTTTTGGTTTAAAGTTGTTTTAGGAATAAATTTGAGCAAAGGATTAGAAAAGCTTGCTTTTATGAAGAAAGAGGATCAAAATTTGACTAAGTATGGAAAAGAGCATTCTTGCCAAGCAAATTCGCGACAACGAATGAAGTCGCGCTACATAGGAAGAGATGAATATTCGCGAGCGCGATCTAAAAATACGTGGGTGCGATCAATATGGTAGAAGGTCTAGAAGACATCAAGCAGAATTCCCGAGCGCAACATTAAAATGCGTGAGCGCAAGGAGCACTCTAGAAGAGGCAGAAAGATCATAAATAAAGATCGCGAGCGCGACCTATAACCTCGTGAGCGCGAATCGCGTTTCCAGGAGACTTCAATTGCTACCTTTTCACCAGAAAATCATGTCCTTCCATGAATAGGTCGGAACTTTTTCCAATAGAAGTCATCTGAAGCACCTTTTGGCTAACCAATCACCATTATAACCAACATCCTCCTCCTCTTCTATAAATTGCAATCCAAATGAAGAGGAACATACTCAGAAAAATTCAAAAAAAAGAGAAGAAGATAGAAGAAAAAACCAATATTAGAATATAGTAGAAAAGTATAGTACTTAGAAATAAGTTGACAAGAGTCACTTATTATTGTTTGTGCAAAGAACATCAAAGAGTTCCTTGAGATGTGATGCCCACTAGAGGCTTGAGTTTGATTACTAATATCCTTCTCTTGTTTTATTAAAGACTTTTTGTATGTTGTTCTTCATTACTTTTCTATGCAAAGCAACAATATTATTTGGTTTCATTCAATAAAGTTCTTTAAGTTATCTTTTGATATTTATTTATTCAAGTTTACTTAATTATATTCTTAGAAAGAAATAATTTAGTAAAGATCAAAGAGATAGAATTCATTTAGTTGGATTTGCATGTGAATCTTTAACTTGGTTTGTCAAAGTTGAGTCTATCTTATTGAAATAATCAAAGAGTAAGAACTAGGTTCAATATTTGACAAAGTAAGGCATTTGTTGTATGTAGAGATACATATAATATATAGAGTAATTCTATACCGAGAGGTTGAATTAAACTTTACCATAGGTGACGCGGAACCCTATGGAAATATATTCCATGAACTCTATGACAAGTTTTGGAAGAGATCCAAGATCTAGAATAAACTCCCCTCTGTGGCACCCAAAGCTTAAAGAAGCAAGAACACCAATAATAGAGTAAAAGAATAAGATAAACGCCATAAAGAATTGATAAGTTTACCTTGATTCTTGATGCAATTAGAAGAATGCAATCTCACACCCTCTAAAAACATGAACACGCCAAAGGCATGGAAGAAGAAAATCTCTCTTTTAATTGATTGAAAAATTGTTCCAATAATTACAAAATAACAAGCTATTTATACTAATCTAAGAGGTCCAGATCCTTAAAGGATTTAGAGTTAGCTAAGGAGTAGGATTTAGCAAATCTAAACCAACTAAGGATAAGACTAACAAAATCATAACAACTTAAGGATTTGGATATCTAGTCCAAATCCACTAAAGATTGACTAAATCTAAACAAAATAAGGCTAACTAATCAAGGGTGGCCGAAATATTGGAGGCCCAACCCATTAACAAAGCAAAAACTCAAAATAAGCTAACTAACTTAATGAGAGGCTGAGACAAGCACGGTCTGGGGTGTGCTATTTGGCACAGGCGTGCTTCAATGTAGGAGTTCCCTCGTGAGAGGCAGAGGGAAGCACGGCCTGGGTGTGCTATTTGGCACGGGCATGCTTCAATGTAGGAGTTCCCTCGTGAGAGGCAGAGGGAAGCACAGTCTGGGTGTGCTATTTGGCACGGGTGTGCTTCAAGGTAGTTGTTTTCCTCAGCAAGTCAGACGAGGGCACGGCCTGGGGTGTGCCATCTAGCACGGGCGTGCTAACCAATTCATGTTCCCACTCAACATGTGCTTCTATTAATGTGAAAAACTTAGGTGTTCCTTCAAGTTCTTCATAGCACTTGTTGAAAGCAAGGTCATGGAGCTCTTGTGTGACTTGTTCTTGAATGTGTAAGGACATGGTTGCTCCATACTTCTTTGCACAGCTCCTTGTAATTGGTCCACTAGGAAGTGCTAATGGATTGCCATTGTTGTGGCCCTTGTTCCCTTGAGCTTCATAGGTGGTTGGTGGTGGTGGAGCAACCATGGAGATCAAGAGAGCATGGATACCTCAACTTCTAATTAAGATTCGAGGACGAATCTTTTCGAGGAAAGGGGGAATGATACGGAATCGCTACCACTCAACCATAGATCTCAAGGAAGCATGGAGAACACCTAAGTTTCTCACATTAATGGAAGCACATGTTGAGATGGAATCTGAAATTCTAGCATATGGCATGCCCTGGCCATACTAGAGCCTAACTAGTATGGCCACAACAAATTGGGCCACCCTTTTATTTTTATCCTTAATTGGTTTGTGACGCGGAACCCAATGAAAATAAATTTCATGAACTCTATGACAAGTTTTGGAAGAGATCCAAGATCAAACTAAACCCCTCTCTATGGCACCCAAAGCTTAAAGAAGCAAGAACACCAATAATAGAGAAAAAGAATAAGATAAACGCCACAATTAGATTGATAAGTTTACCTTGATTCTTGATGCAATTAGAAGAATGCAATCTCACACTCTCTAAAAACATGAACACGCCAAAGGCATGAAAGAAGAAAATCTCTCTTTAATTGATTGAATAATGTGTTGAATAATTACAAAATAACAAGCTATTTATACTAATCTAAAAAGTCCAGATCCTTAGAGGATTTAGAGTTAGCTAAGGAGTAGGATTAGCAAATCTAAACCAACTAAGGAGTTGACTAACAAAATCATAACAACTTAAGGATTTGGAGATCTAATCCAAATCCACTAAAGATTGACTAAATCTAATCAAAATAAGACTAATTATTCAAGGGTGGACGAAATATTGGAGGCCCAACCCATTAGCATTGCAAAAACACAAAATAAGCTAACTAACTAATGAGAGGCAGATAGTCGCACGGTCCAGGGCGTGCCAAGGCGCACGGGCGTGCGCGCATGTATGAGTGTTCCTCGCGAGAGGCAGAGAAGTGCACGGCCTGGGCGTGCCAAGGCGCACGGGCGTGCGCGCATGTATGTGTGTCCCTCGCGAGAGGCAGAGAAGTGCACGGTCTGGGGCGTGCTATCTTGCACGGGCGTGCTTCTACAAGCCTTCAAGTCAAATTTACTGTAGCAGACGTGTCCAACTCAACATGTGCTTTCAATAATGTGAGAAACTTAGGTGTTCCCCATGCTTCCTTGAACTTTATGGTTGAGTGGTATCGATTCCGTATCATACCCCCTTTCCTCGAAAAGATTCGTCCTCGAATCTTAGTTAGAAGCTGAGGTATCCATGCTCTCTTGATCTCCATGGTTGCTCCATACTTCTTTGCATGATTTCTTGTAATTGATCCACTAGGTAGCACTAATGGATTTTTCATGTTGTTCTCCTTGCCCCCTTGAGTTCCATGGATGAGTGATGGCGGATTCGTATCATTCCCCCTTTCCTCGAAAAGGTTCATCCTCGAATCTGCATTAATGTCAAAAGGCGACAAATTACTAACATTGAAAGCAATGAAAACATCATACTTACCTGGTAAGTCTATCTTGTAGGTGTTGTCATCAATGTGCTCCACAACTTGGAATGGTTCACCTCCACGTTCATCAAACTTAATCTTTCTTTGGTTGGGAAACTTTTCTTTGCGAAAATGTACCCAAACCCAATCACCTGGTTTAAACACAACATGTCTTTTTCTCTTGTTGGCACGGTTGGCATAGCTTTTGTTCTTCATGTTCATATGAACCCTAGCCTTAGCGTGCATCTCCTTCACCAATGTAGGCTTTTCTTCACTTTGAGGAAATCTCTGCAACAAAGAAACAGAACTAGAAGGTAGAGAAAAAGTGTTGATGTTAGTCAAACTATGCAAAAACTCCTTAAACCGAATCATCAAGACTGGTCTACCCTCTCTCACACTGTTTTGGATCTCTTTCTTTTTCACATACACAATTTGTTTCTCTTTTTCACTCACAGTTGGGCCATTAATTTGTTTTGTTATTTTTGTGGCCTCTTTTCCTTCATCCTTACTCTTTTCTCTCTTTTGTTCCTTTGACAATTCACTCTCTAATGGGCTATTAATTTGTTTTGTTTGCCCTGTGGCTTCTTCCTCCTCCTTTTCTTCATTCTTTTCTGGTTCTCTCAAAGTTGAGGTCACTATCTCAGGTAGCTTCTCTTGGTCACCACATACTTCAAATTTTTGCAAAGGATCAACAAACACATTTGGCAAAGATGGGTTAAGATCATTGATGGTCAAACAAACTTCTTTGCACAAAGGTACAATTTGAATTTGTCTTTCCTTTTCTTCTCCCTCTTTCTTTTTAGTTTTACTTAATAGATTTTCACTCAGTTTATTTTTACTTTCTTTTTCTTTATTGACAGTCTCAAAACTCATCTTTTTCTTTTCACATTGGTCTTCATACACTTCTTTTGAGAAAGATGAATTTGAACCAGTCATCCACCCATCCTTTGTGAATGGATACCTATTGAGGTAATCCACACTTTTCCTTTCTTGCATCCTTCCTGAATTATTGTTCAAATTCCTAAAGTAACAATTAGGATTATCGACCTCCTCATCTTTAGGTATTTGAAATCTGGTTAGTGTAGTACTAGGACGAGCTCTTGTTGTATTAGAGCGTTGGGCAGCTTTGATCTCCTTCAAACCCTTTCTCATATCTTGGAAGAAACTGTTGAAGCTTTCAAACTGTTCTTGGATTGATTCCATTACAAGTTTTAATTGGGAATCATCTATTTGACTTTCATCCTCAATATTATCTGTACTCATGGTTAGTATTCAAAGAGGAAAAACACAAAAAGATTTGAGTTATTGGTAAATCACTCCCTCACGTGTTTACACTCTTTAATCACTCCTTGCAATTCTTCCAATTGAACTTCAGAATCTTAGTTCAACCAACCAACTCAAATGCACGTTTAGAATCAAGGAATAAAACTTAACAATGAAAAGCAAGCACAAATTCTGGAAAGAAGACTCAAAACGATATGGATAGTAGCACAAGAGTATGAATAATGCACTACTGTAATTATCAATTAGAGTGTAGTAAACAAGCAAACACACCCTAACAATGTATTAGAAGCAATAGAAAGCTCACACAAAAACAAAGAAACTAGAATTTAAAAGACAATATTAGGATATAATGTATGAATTTAGCTTACTACAAAGTAAACCAAATATGGACCTAATTAATTCTACCCAAAACAAAGCAAGTAATCAAAGAAAAACAATGGACAGAATCGGGCACGGGTGTGCTAGAAGAAGCACGGGCGTGCGTGTAATGCCTAGTCCAATAAGTGGAAGTCAGAAAAGTGCACGGTTGTGCTTGAGGTGAAGCACGGGCGTGCTGCCTTGTGTCCCTTTTAATGCAACCCAATTTAAGTAGGATTCTTAGATTTGACAAGGATTGTAGTAGATTTTGTTCAATCTCAAAAGATATGGTCAACTAATTTTTTTGTTATCTTATCCACAAGTAGTTAAGATTGGATTTATCACAAGATTATAGTGGATAACTAAATCCCATAAAATATGGTCAAATCCTTTTAGGATTAGGAACAATCCCACTAAATATGGTCAAATCTCCTAAGGATTAGGAATAATCCCACAAAATATGGCAAAATCCCACAAAATAAGGTAGAATCCCTTTGAATTAGGATCAAATCCCTTAGATTCAGGAACAAAATCAAGATCCACACAAGCAATTTCAATGGTGGACGAAATTTTCTTTCTATACTCTTTTTTTTTTTTTTTTTTTTTTTTTTTTTTTTTTTTTTTAGTCAACAAGATCTAAGATCTAAACTTCCAGAATTAAAACAAGCACGAAATTACTAAATTTAATTGAAGCAAAAATGAATTGAAACTAAACAAAAGAAAACAATCACACAAAGAAACAAGATGAAGAAGAAAACAAACACAAGAACAATAAGAATAAGAAAACAAATAAACACAGATCCTAGAGCTAAGATAAATAAGAATTTACCTTAATCTTTGGCTCTGATACCAAACTAACACGGAACCCAATGAAAATAAATTTCATGAACTCTATGACAAGTTTTGGAAGAGATCCAAGATCAAACTAAACCCCTCTCTATGGCACCCAAAGCTTAAAGAAGCAAGAACACCAATAATAGAGAAAAAGAATAAGATAAACGCCACAATTAGATTGATAAGTTTACCTTGATTCTTGATGCAATTAGAAGAATGCAATCTCACACTCTCTAAAAACATGAACACGCCAAAGGCATGGAAGAAGAAAATCTCTCTTTAATTGATTGAATAATGTGTTGAATAATTACAAAATAACAAGCTATTTATACTAATCTAAGAAGTCTAGATCCTTAGAGGATTTAGAGTTAGCTAAGGAGTAGGATTAGCAAATCTAAACCAACTAAGGAGTTGACTAACAAAATCATAACAACTTAAGGATTTGGAGATCTAATCCAAATCCACTAAAGATTGACTAAATCTAATCAAAATAAGGCTAATTATTCAAGGGAGGACGAAATATTGGAGGCCCAACCCATTAGCATTGCAAAAACACAAAATAAGCTAACTAACTAATGAGAGGCAGATAGTCGCACGGTCCAGGGCGTGCCAAGGCGCACGGGCGTGCGCGCATGTATGAGTGTTCCTCGCGAGAGGCAGAGAAGTGCACGGCCTGGGGCGTGCTGATTGGCACGGGCGTGCGCGCATGTATGAGTGTTCCTCGCGAGAGGCAGAGAAGTGCACGGCCTGGGCGTGCCAAGGCGCACGGGCGTGCGCGCATGTATGTGTGTCCCTCGCGAGAGGCAGAGAAGTGCACGGTCTGGGGCGTGCTATCTTGCACGGGCGTGCTTCTACAAGCCTTCAAGTAAAATTTACTGTAGCAGACGTGTCCAACTCAACATGTGCTTTCAATAATGTGAGAAACTTAGGTGTTCCCCATGCTTCCTTGAACTTTATGGTTGAGTGGTATCGATTCCGTATCAGTTTGGATTAATTATTCCTTATCCTTAGTTTGTTTGGATTAGTTAGTCCTTATCCTTAGTTGGTTTGGATTAATTATTCCTTATCCTTAGTTGGTTTGGATTAATTATTCCTTATCCTAGATTTGTTTAGACTTGGTCAATCTTTAGTAGATTTGGATTAGATATCCAAATCCTTAAATTGTTATGATTTTTGTTAGTCATATCCTTAGTTGGTTTCGATTTGCTAAATCCTAATCCTTAGCTAACTCTAAATCCTTTAAGGATCTGGACCTCTTAGATTAGTATAAATAGCTTGTTATTTTGTAATTAAAGACACATTATTAAATCAATTAATCAAAGAGAGATCTTCTTCTTCCATGCCTTTAGCGTGTTCATGTCTTTAGAGGGTGTGAGATTGCATTCTTCTAATTGCATCAAGAATCAAGGTAAACTTATCAATTCTTTGTGGCGTTTATCTTATTCTTCTACTCTATTATTGGTGTTCTTGCTTCTTTAAGCTTTGGGTGCCATAGAGGGGGAATTTATTTAGATCTTTGATCTCTTCCAAAACTTGTCATAGAGTTCATGGAATTTATTTCCATAGGGTTCCGCGTCACTATAGTTCTTGGTACCCCATGTAACCTTACCACTTCTCTAAAGAATAGATCAGCAATATTATTGGCATCATCACTTTTATGACAAGGAATAAAATGAGCCATCTTGCTAAACCTATCAACAACAACAAATATACTATCCTTACCACGCCTAGTCCTTGGTAAACCAAGCACAAAGTCCATGGATATATCAATCCAAGGAGAACTAGGAACAGGTAAAGGCATGTATAATCCATGAGGCATAGACTTAGATTTGGCCTGTTTATAAGCAATGCAAGAATTACAAACTCTTTCTACATCTTTAATCATATGAGGCCAATAAAAGTGTTCATTCAACATATCATAAGTCTTATGTACCCCAAAGTGTCCCATCAATCCCCCACTATGAGATTCAAGCAAAAGCAATTCACGCATAGAACATTTAGGCACACAAAGTTTGCTGCCCTTAAACAAATATCCTTCATGTCTATAGAACTTATCAAATGCTCCATGTTCACATGCTACATATATGTTGCTAAAGTCAGAATCATTCTCATATAAGTCTTTAACATACTCAAATCCAAGCAATTTAGAACTAAGAGCAGTAATTAGAGTATATCTTCTTGACAATGCATCAGCAACAATATTATCTTTTCCATGCTTGTATTTAATCACATATGGAAATTGTTCAATAAATTCAACCCACTTACCATGCCTTTTATTGAGCTTACCTTGACCCTTCAAGTGTTTTAGGGCCTCATGGTCTGTATGTATGACAAACTCCTTAGGTAGTAAGTAGTGTTGCCAAACATTCAAAGTTCTTACCAAGGCATACAACTCTTTATCATAGGTTGAATAATTGAGTTGTGCTCCATTCAACTTCTCACTAAAGTAGGCAATTGGTTTCTTTTCTTGCATTAGGACAGCCCCAATTCCCACTTCAGAAGCATCACACTCAATCTCAAAAGTATTTTCAAAGTTAGGTAAAGAAAGTATAGGTGCAGAAGTTAACTTCCCTTTAAGCGTGTCGAACACCTTTTGTTGCTCTTCTTCCCACTTGAACCCAACTTCCTTTTTGATTATATCTGTTAGTGGTGCTGCAATTGAAGAGAAATCTTTTACAAACCTTCTATAAAAGCTTGCCAACCCATAAAAGCTCCTAACTTCAGAAACTGATTTGGGAGTTGGCCACTCTTTGATAGCTTTTACTTTCTCCTCATCTACTTCAATACCCTGTACACTCACAATAAAACCAAGAAATACAAGTCTATCTATACAAAATGTGCATTTGTTAAGTTTAGCATACAACTTTTCAGATCTCAATTCTTGTAATACTATCGTAACATGCTCAATATGATCATTAAGAGACTTGCTATAGATGAGTATATCATCAAAGTATACAACCACAAACTTTCCTAAGACGGCATGCAATACATGGTTCATAAGCCTCATAAAAGTACTAGGTGCATTAGATAGTCCAAAAGGCATAACTAACCATTCATACAAACCATACTTAGTTTTGAAAGCAGTTTTCCATTCATCACTTGGTTGCATTCTAATTTGATGGTAACCACTCATTAAATCAATTTTAGTAAAGTAAGTTGCCCCCTGCAATTCATCCAACATATCATCAAGTCTAGGGATAGGGTGTCTATACTTTATAGTGATTTTGTTGACCGCTCAACAATCAACACACATGCGCCATGTTCCATCCTTTTTATGTACTAGAAGCACGGGAACAGCACACGGGCTCATGCTCCCTCTCACCAAACCTTTCTCCATAAGTTCATCAACTTGCCTTTGCAACTCCTTTGTTTCCATTGGATTGCTTCTATAGGCAGGCCTATTTGGAATGGTGGATCCAGGAATGAAGTCAATTTGATGTTCTATTCCTCTCAAAGGTGGTAAACCACTAGGTAATTCACTAGGAAAGACATCATCAAATTCCTGCAATATAGAAACAAACATAGAAGGCAAACTGTCAAGGTTAATGTTAGTTTCAGCAAATAAAATTTCCTTGTACCTAAGAAGCAACACGGGCTTCTCTAATGCAATGGCACACTTAACCTCTCTAGCTCTTGCATAAAAAGTTTGTTTCTTTTTTTCTTCTCTCTGTTTTTCACTCACAATTGGGCCATTAATTTGTTTTGTTATTTTTGTGGCCTCTTTTCCCTCATTCTTACTATCTTCTCTCTTTTGTTCTCTCAAAATCTCACTCTCCTTTTTTCTCAAGGCCGAAACCTCTCTCTCTCTCTCTCAAGTATCTTTCTTTGATCTTCATAGACTTCTTGAGGTGATAAAGGCACAAGAACAACCTTCTTCCCCTTATGAATCAAAGAGTATCGATTATGGAATCCATCATGAAGTGCTCTTCTATCATATTGCCATGGTCTTCCCAACAATAGATGGCCAGCTTGCATAAGTACTATTTCACATAAAATTTCATCTTCATACCTTCCAATAGAAAATGGCACAAGTACCTGTCTAGTTACTTTCACTTCCCCACAATCATTCAACCATTGCAACTTATAAGGTTTAGGATGCTTGAGACAAGTTAAGTTCAGTTTGTTTACCATGTTTACACTAGCAACATTAGTGCAACTACCCCCATCAATAATAAGAGTACACACTTTTCCACTAATCAAATATCTAGTGTGAAATATATTCTCACGTTGCTCAAGGCTTTCTTCTTTAACATGCATGTTCAAAGCACGTCTAGCAACCAAAGCTTCTCCATGTTCAGGAAGTATTAAATTTTCTGAATCATCATCATCATTATCATCAAGTAATTTAGGCATATCATCATAATCACTACATTCAGATTCAGAACTAACATTCCCATCATCTTTAACAATCATAACCCTTTTATTAGGACATTGAGATGCATAATGCCCTTTCCCCAAACATTTAAAACATTTAATTTCTCTAGAAGGGGTTGTAGAGTTAGAAGTACCTTTTTTGCTTTTAAATGGAGTTTGGATAGCTTCTTTACCTTTTGAAGTTGAATCTGTCCTTTGAGAATTAGAACCTCTAAATTCCTTCTTCTCACCTTCTTTAGGCCATTTAGATCCCCATGTGTTGTTGGAATACTTGTTGGTGGATCTCCCCTTTTTCTGTCTTTCAAGTTTCATGGCCATATCTACCATCTCCTCCAAGCTATCATACCTATACATCTCTAAAGCATCAGCAATGTCTTTATTTAGACCTCCAAGGAATCGTGACATGGTGATTTGCTCCTCTTTTTCAATCTTGGCTCTAGCCATGCAAATCTCCATCTCCTTGTAGTACTCTTCCACACTCCTTCCTCCTTGCACCATTTTAGCTAATTTATTGTGTAAATCCCTAAAGTAATGAGTAGGGACAAATTTTTGGTGCATTAGCTCTTTCATGATCTCCCATGGTGGAACAGGTCGCATCCCTTTCCTCCTTTTTAATAACAATTGTTCCCACCAAAACATGGCAAAACCTTTGAATTCAACAGCAGCAAGATGGGATTTCTTTTCTTGAGAATAGTTATGGCATTCAAAGATTTGTTCTACTTTTCTCTCTCATTCAAGGAATTCTTCAGCATTGTTGTTGCCTTTGAATTCTGGAATCCTCATCTTAATTGATCCCAAGTCTCCATCAATTTTGTTTAAATTAGTATCTGCAGTATCTTCATCATCATGGACTTGAAATCTAGCTTGTGGGCGAGCTCTTGTTGTGTTAGAGTTTTGTGAAGCCCTTATCTCTTGCAATTCCTCCTTCATGTCTAGGAAAAGATTGTTGAAAGTTCTAAACTGTCCTTGAATTGCTTCCATAAAAGCTTTCATTTGAGGATCGTTAATTGGACTTCCATCTCCAGATTTGCCTGAACTCATGGTTAGTATTCAAAGAGAAAACACAAAAAAGATTTGAGTTATTGGTAAATCACTCCCTCACGTGTTTACACTCTTTAATCACTCCTTGCAATTCTTCCAATTGAACTTCAGAATCTTGGCCAACCAATTCAATTCAAAAGCACGTTTACAATCAAGGAATAAAACTTAACAATGAAAGCAAGCACAAATTCTAGAAAGAAGACTCAAAACGAGATGGATAGTAGCACAAGAACATAAACAATGCACTACTTTAATTATCAATTAGAGTGTAGTAAACAAGCAAACACACCCTAACAATGTAATAGAAGCAATAGAAAGTTCAAACAAAAAAATAAAGAAACTAGAATTTAAAAGACAATTCTCAGGATATAATGTATGAATTTAGCTTACTACAAAGTAAACCAAATATGGACCTAATTAATTCTACCCAAAACAAAGCAAGCAATCAAAGAAAAATCAAAAGAAAACAATTTTCTTACTAGGGTTAGACCCGAGCACGGGCGTGCGTTTAAGGCCTAGTCCAATAAGTGGAAGGCAGGAACTAGTACGGGTGTGCTTGAGGTGAAGCACGGGCGTGCTGCCTTGTTTCCTTTTTCAATGCAACCCAATTTAAGTAGGATTCTTAGATTTGACAAGGATTGTAGTAGATTTGCTTAATCTCAAAAGATATGGTCAACTAATCCTTATTATCCTATCCACAAGTAGTTAAGATTAGGTTTTATCACAAGATTATAGTGGATAAACTAAATCCCATAAAATATGGCCAAATCCCTTAGGATTAGGAACAATCCCACAAATATGGTCAAATCTTCTAAGGATTAGGAATAATCCCACAAAATATGGTCAAATCCCACAAAATAAGGTAAAATCCCTAAAGATTAGGATCAAATCCCTTGGATTCAAGAACAAAATCAAGATCCACACAAGCAAATTTCAATGGTGGATGAAATTTTTTTTTAGTCAACAAGATCTAAGATCTAAACTTCCAAAATTGAAACAAGAACGAAATTACTAAATTTAATTGAAGCAAAAATGAATTGAAACTAAACAAAAGAAAACAAACACAAAAGAAACAAGATGAAGAAGAAAACAAACACAAAAACAAGAAGAACAAGAAAACAAATAAACACAAACCCTAGAACTAAGATAAATAAGAATTTACCTTAATCTTTGGCTCTGATACCAAACTAACGCGGAACCCAATGAAAATAAATTCCATGAACTCAATGACAAGTTTTGGAAGAGATCCAAGATCAAACTAAACCCTCCCCTATGGCACCCCTCGTTTATAATGAAACGGAAACACCAATGATAGAGTAGAAGAATAAGATAAACGCCACAAAAGAATTGATAAGTTTACCTTGATTCTTGATGCAATTAGAAGAATGAAATCTCACACCCTCTAAAAACATGAGCACGCCTAAGCATGAAAAGAAGTCTCTCTTTGATTGATAATTACAAAATAACAAGCTATTTATACTAATCTAAGAGGTCCAGATCCTTAAAGGATTTAGAGTTAGCTAAGGAGTAGGATTTAGCAAATCTAAACCAACTAAGGATATGACTAACAAAATCATAACTACTTAAGGATTTGGATATCTATTCCAAATCTACTAAAGATTGACTAAATCTAAACAAAATAAGGCTAATTAATCAAGGGGGGCCGAATTATAGGAGGCCCAACCCATTTACATTGCAAAAACTCAAAATAAACTAACTAACTTAATGAGAGGCAGGGGCGTGCAAGGTCTGGGGCGTGCCAAGGCGCACGGGCGTGCTTCAATGTAAAGCTTCCTTCGCGAGAGGCAGATGATTGCACGGCCTGGGGCATGCTAGTTGGCACGGGCGTGCGCGCATTTATGAGTTTTCCTCGCGAGAGGCAGAAGAATGCACGGCCTGGGGCGTGCTAGTTGGCACGGGCGTGCTTCAAATCAAGTGTTGTTCTTTGAGAGGCAGTAGCTTGCACGGCTTGGGGCGTGCCACCTTGCACGGGCGTGCTAACCAATTCAGGTTCCCACTCAACATGTGCTTCTATTAATGTGAGAAACTAATATGAATCCGCCATCACTCATCCATGGAGATCAAGGGAACAAGGGAGCATGGATACCTCAACTTCTAATTAAGATTCGAGGACGAATCTTTTCGAGGAAAGGGTGAATGATACGGAATCGCTACCACTCAACCATAGAGCTCAAGGAAGCATGGGTAGCATCTAAGTTTCTCACATTGATGGAAGAACATGTTGAGATGGAATCTGAAATTCCAGCATATGGCATGCCCTGGCCATACTAGAGCCTAACTTTGGCGTAATAAGTCAGCCCATTTTTGTTAGTTTTGAATTGTAATGTTGTTAATGGGTTGGGTCACCAATAAATTGGGCCACCCTTTTAATTTTTATCCTTAGTTGGTTTGGATTAATTATTCCTTATCCTTAGTTGGTTTGGATTAATTATTCCTCATCCTTAGTTTGTTTGGATTAGTTAGTTCTTATCCTTAGTTGGTTTGGATTAATTATTCCTTATCCTCAGTTGGTTTGGATTAATTATTCCTTATCCTAGATTTGTTTAGATTTAGCTAATCTTTAGTTGATTTGGATTAGTTAATCCTTATCCTAGATTTGTTTAGATTTAGCCAATCTTTAGTTGATTTGGATTAGTTAACCAAATTCTAAAGTTGTTAAGATTTGTTAGTCTTATCCTTAGTTGGTTTAGATTAGCTAAATCCTTATCCTTAGCTGATTTAGATTAATTATTCTAAATCCTTTAAGGATCAGGACCTCTTAGAATTAGTATAAATAGCTTGTTATATTGTAATTATTCAACATTATTCAATCAATGAAATAGACTTCTTCTTCATGCTTTTGGCGTGTCCTTGCTTTAGAGAGAGTGTGAGATTGCATTCTTCTAATTGCATCAAGAATCAAGGTTAACTTATCAATTCTTTGTGGCGTTTATCTTATTCTTTTACTCTATTATTGGTGTTCTTGCTTCTTTAAGCTTTGGGTGCCATAGAGGGGAATTTATTTAGATCTTGGATCTCTTCCAAAACTTGTCATAGAGTTCATAGAATTTATTTCCATTGGGTTCCACGTCAGTTTGGTATCAGAGCCAAAGATTAAGGTAAATTCTTATTTATCTTAGTTCTAGGGTTTGTGTTTATTTGTTTTCTTGTTCTTCTGGTTTTTGTGTTTGTTTTCTTGTTCATCTTGTTTCTTTTGTGTTTGTTTTCTTGTTTGGTTAGTTCAATTCGTTTTGCTTCAATTAAATTTATTAATTTCGTTCTTGTTCAAGTCTGGAAGTTTTGATCTTAGATCTTGTTGATTAAAAAAAAAAAAAGAGTATAAAAATTTTCGTCCAGCATTAATATTGCTTGAGTTGTGTGGATTTTATTCCTAATTCTTAGGGATTTGACCATATTTGGTGGGATTTGTTCCTAATTCTTAGGGATTTTACCTTAAATTGTGGGATTGTTCCTAATCCTTAGGGATTTGACCATATTTTGTGAGATTTTGTTCCTAAATCTTAGGGATTTGTCCTTAATTTGGTGGAGATTAAGTTTATCCACTGTAATCTTTGATAAAATCCAATCAAATTCGTCCACCATTGAAGCTTGAATTATTATGTGGATTTTGTTCCTAATTCATAGGGATTTTGTTCCTAAATCTTAGGGATTTGACCTTATTTTGTGGAGATTAAGTTTATCCACTGTAATCTTTGATAAAATCCAATCAAATTCGTCCACCATTGAAGCTTGAGTTATTATGTGGATTTTGTTCCTAATTCATAGGGATTTTGTTCCTAAATCTTAGGGATTTGACCTTATTTTGTGGAGATTAAGTTTATCCACTATATTCTTTGACAAAATCCAATCCTAACTACTTTGTGGATAAGGTAACAAGAATTAGTTATTCATATCTTTTTAGATTAAGCTTATCCACTATAATCCTTGTCAAAATCTAATCCTAACTAAATTGGGTTATATTGATAGGATAAAAGAGGATACAAGTCAGCACGCCCGTGCTTCACAATTAGCACGCCCGTGCTAGGCTCTGACCTTGTAAAAAAAAAAAATCTTTTATTTGTGGATTTTTCTTTGATTGCTTGCTTTGTTTTGGGAAGAATTAATTAGGTCCATATTTGGTTTGCTTTGTAGTAAGCCAAATTCGTACATTATATACTGAAATTGTCTTTTAAACTCTAGTTTCTTTGTTTTTGTGTGAACTTTCTTTTGCTTCTATTACATTATTAGGGTGTGTTTGCTTGTTTACTACACTCTAATTGATAATTACAGTAGTGCATTATTTATATTCTTGTGCTACTATCCATCTCATTTTGAGTCTTCTTTCTAGAATTTGTGCTTGCTTTTATTGTTAAGATTTATTCCTTGTTTCTAAACGTGCTTTTGAGTTGGTTTGTGCACCTAAGATTCTGAAGTACAATTGGAGGAATTGCAAGGAGTGATTATAGAGTGTAAACACGTGAGGGAGTGTTTATTATTAACTCAAAACTACTTTTGTTTTCTGTTTCTTTCTTAACAATGACTTTAAGCAAATCTGGAGATGGTAATATAGAGGATTCTCAATTGAAACTTATCATGGAATCAATTCAAGGACAGTTTAGAACCTTCAATAATCTTGTCCAAGACATGAGGGGAGAATTGCAAGAAATAAAAGCAGCCCGATGCTCTAATGCAACAAGAGCTCGTCCACGTACTCCTAGATTTCAAGCCCATGATGAAGAGGAGGCTAAAAACACTGATGTTGGTAAGGTTGATAGGCACTTTGAATCCATCAAGATGAAGATTCCAGAATTTTATGGTAACAACGCAAAAGAATACCTTGAATGGGAAAGAAAGGTAGAATAAATCTTTGAATGCCATAATTATTCTCAAGAAAAGAAATCTCACCTTGCAGCTATTGAATTCAAGGGTTATGCTATGTTTTGGTGGGAACAATTGCTATTAAACAGAAAAAGAAAAGGGATGCAATCTGTACCACCATGGGAGATCATGAAGGAGTTGATGCACCAAAAATTTGTCCCTACTCATTACTTTAGGGATTTGAATAATAAGTTAGGAAGGGTGTAAGCAAGGAAGAAAGTAGATAGATATTCATTCACAAAAGATGAATGGATGACCAGTCCAAGATCATGTTCCTCAAAAGAAGTATATGAAAACCCATGTGAAAAGCAAAAGATGAGTTTTGAAGCTGTCAGTAAAGAAAAAGAGTGTAAAAGTAAAATGAGTGAAAACATACTGAGTGAAAATAAAAAGAAAGAGGGAGAAGAAAAGGAAAAACAAATTCAACCTATATTTGTACCTTTGTGCAAAGAAATTTGTTTAACCATCAATGATCCTAAACCATCTTTGCCAAGTGTGTTTGTTGATCCTTTGCAAGAATCTGAAGTATATGATGACCAAAAGAAGCTACCTGAGAAAGTGACCTCAACTTTGAGACAAAATGGGAGTGAGGCTTCGAGTTCAAAAGAACTAGAATGTGAAAAGAGTGAAGAAAAAGAAGAGAAAGAGGCCACAAAAGATACAAAACAAATTGATGGCCCATTAGAGAGTGAAACACCGATAGAGGAGAGAAAGAAACAAACTCTTTATTTGAGAGAGGGAAAGAAAAGAAGCAGTGTTGGAGAGGGTAGACCAGTCTTGATGATTCGGTTAAAAGAAATTTTACTTAATTTGCCTAACATTGACTCTTCTACTTTGCCATCTAGTATTGTTTCTTTGTTGCAGGAGTTTTCTAATGGTGAAAAGAAGGCCGCTTTAGTCAAGAAAATGCATGCTAAGGCTAAAGTTCATAGAGACATAAAAAGGAGGAACAAACAATATGCTGACCATGTGACCAAGAGAAGGAAGAAGATAATAATTGTGCCAGGTGGTTGGGTTTGGGTACATTTTCGCAAGGAAAAGTTTTCTAACCAAAGAAAGATTAAGTTTGATGAGCATGGAGGTGGACCATTCCAAGTCGTGGAGCACGCTGATGACGACACCTGCAAGATAGACTTACTGGGTGAGTATGGTGTTTCCATTACTTTCAATGTTAGTAATTTGTCTCCTTTTGACATGGATGCAGATTCGAGGACGAACCTTTTCGAGGAAAGGGGGAATGATATGAATCCGCCATCACTCATCCATGGAGATCAAGGGAACAAGGGAGCATGGATACCTCAACTTCTAACTAAGATTTGAGGACGAATCTTTTCGAGGAAAGGGTGAATGATACGGAATCGCTACCACTCAACCATAGAGCTCAAGGAAGCATGGGCAGCATCTAAGTTTCTCACATTGATGGAAGAACATGTTGAGATGGAATCCGAAATTCCAGCATATGGCATGCCCTGGCCATACTAGAGCCTAACTTTGGCGTAATAAGTCAGCCCATTTTTGTTAGTTTTGAATTGTAATGTTGTTAATGGGTTGGGCCACCAATAAATTGGGCAACCCTTTTAATTTTTATCCTTAGTTGGTTTGGATTAATTATTCCTTATCCTTAGTTGGTTTGGATTAATTCTTCCTTATCCTTAGTTGGTTTGGATTAATTATTCCTTATCCTTAGTTTGTTTGGATTAGTTAGTTCTTATCCTTAGTTGGTTTGGATTAATTATTCCTTATCCTAGATTTGTTTAGATTTAGCTAATCTTTAGTTGATTTGGATTAGTTAATCCTTATCCTAGATTTGTTTAGATTTAGCCAATCTTTAGTTGATTTGGATTAGTTAACCAAATTCTAAAGTTGTTAAGATTTGTTAGTCTTATCCTTAGTTGGTTTAGATTAGCTAAATCCTTATCCTTAGCTGATTTAGATTAATTATTCTAAATCCTTTAAGGATCAGGACCTCTTAGAATTAGTATAAATAACTTGTTATATTGTAATTATTCAACATTATTCAATCAATGAAATAGAGAGAGTGTGAGATTGCATTCTTCTAATTGCATCAAGAATCAAGGTAAACTTATCAATTCTTTGTGGCGTTTATCTTATTCTTTTACTCTATTATTAGTGTTCTTGCTTCTTTAAGCTTTGGGTGCCATAGAGGGGAATTTATTTAGATCTTGGATCTCTTCCAAAACTTGTCATAGAGTTCATGGAATTTATTTCCATTGGGTTTCGCGTCAGAAACTTAGGTGTTCCTTCAAGTTCTTCATAGCACTTGTTGAAAGCAAGGGTCATGGAGCTCTTGTGTGACTTGTTCTTGAATGTGTAAGGACATGGTTGCTCCATATTTCTTTGCACGGCTCCTTGTAATTGGTCCACTAGGAAGTACTAATGGATTGCCATTGATGTGGTCCTTGTTCCCTTGAGCTCCATAGGTGTTTGGTGATAGTGGATCCATATTACCTCCCTTATCCTTTCAATATAACCCAATTTAGTTAGAATTAGATTTTGACAAGGATTAAAGTGGATAAAACTAAATCTCAAAAAGATATGGACAACTAATTCTTGTTATCTTATCCACAAAGTAGTTAAGATTATATTTTATCAAGAGATTATAGTGGATAAACTCAATCCCACAAAATAAGGTCAAATCCCTAAGAATTAGGAACAAATCCCACAAAATAAGGTTAAATCCCTAAGAATTAGGAACAAAATCCCTAGGAAAAAATCCACATAATAACTCAAGCTTCAATGGTGGACGAATTTGATTGGATTTTATCAAACATTATAGTGGATAAACTTAATCTCCACAAAATAAGGTTAAATCCCTAAGATTTAGGAACAAAATCCCTATGAATTAGGAACAAAATCCATACAATAATTCAAGCTTCAATGATGGACGAATTTGATTGGATTTTATCAAAGATTACAGTGGATAAACTTAATCTCCACAAAATAAGGTCAAATCCCTAAGATTTAGGAACAAAATCCCTATGAATTAGGAACAAAATCCACACAATAACTCAAGCTTCAATGGCGGACGAATTTTCTTCCTTTTTTTTTTGTTTTTTTTTTTGTTTTTTTTTTGCAAATCTAATTAACAAGATCTAAGATCACAACTTCCATAATTTTTTTCTTTTTTTTTTTATCAAGAACGAAATTAACAAACAAAATTGATGCTAATTCAAAATTAAAACTAACAAACAAGAAGACAAACACGAGAAACAAGAAAAACAAGAAAACAAATAATCACAAACCCTAGAACTAAGATAAATAAGAATTTACCTTAATCTTTGGCTCTGATACCAAACTGACGCGGAACCCTATGGAAATAAATTCCATGAACTCTATGACAAGTTATGGAAGAGATCCAAGATCAAACTAAACCCCCCTCTATGGCACCCAAAGCTTAAAGAAGCAAGAACACCAATAATAGAGTAAAAGAATAAGATAAACGCTATAAAAGAATTGATAAGTTTACCTTGATTCTTGATGCAATAAGAGGAATGCAATCTCACACTCTCTCCAAAGCAAGGGACACGCCTAAGCATGAAAGAAGAAGTTCTATTTCATTGATTGATTAATGTATCAATAATTACAAAATAACAAGCTATTTATACTAATCTAAGAGGTCCAGATCCTTAAAGGATTTAGAATTAGCTAAGGATTAGGATTTAGCAAATCTAAACCAACTAAGGATATGACTAACAAAATCATAACAACTTAAGGATTTCGATATCTAATCCAAATCTACTAAAGATTAGCTAAATCTAAACAAATCTAGGATAAGGATTAACTAATCCAAATCAACTAAAGATTAGCTAAAATCTAAACAAATCTAGGATAAGGAATAATTAATCCAAACCAACTAAGGATAAGGAATAATTAATCCAAACCAGCTAAGGATAAGGACTAACTAATCCAAACAAACTAAGGATAAGGAATAATTAATCCAAACCAACTAAGGATAAAAATTAAAAGGGTGGCCTAATTTATTGGTGGCCCAACCCATTAACAACATTACAACTCAAAACTAACAAAAATGGGCTAACTTATTACGCTAAAGTTAGGCTCTAGTATGGCCAGGGCATGCCATATGCTGGAATTTCAGATTCCATCTCAACATGTGCTTCCATTAATGTGAGAAACTTAGGTGTTCTCCATGCTTCCTTGAGATCTATGGTTGAGTGGTAGCGATTCCGTATCAATTCGGCCACCCTTGATTATTTTTCCTTGATTTGTTTAGATTTGGTCAATCTTTAGTTGATTTGGATTAGTTAACCAAATCCTTAAGTTGTTAAGATTTGTCAGTCATATCCTTAGTTGATTTATATTTGCTGAATCTTAATCCTTAGCTGATTTAGATTAATTATTCTAAATCCTTTAAGGATCTGGACCTCTTAGATTAGTATAAATAGCTTGTTATATTGTAATTATTATTCATTCAACAATAATTCAATGAAATAGAATTTCTTCAAATTCATGCTTAGGCGTGTTCCTTGCTTTAGAGAGAGTGTGAGATTGCATTCTTCTAATTGCATCAAGAATCAAGGTAAACTTATCAATTCTTTTGTGGCGTTTATCTTATTCTTTTACTCTATTATTGGTGTTCTTGCTTCTTTAAGCTTTGGGTGCCATAGAGGGGAGTTTGGTTTGACCTTGGATCTCTTCCAAATATCATAGAGTTCTTGGAATTAATTTCCATAGGGTTCCGTGTCAGTTTGGTATCGGAGCCAAAGATTAAGGTAAATTCTTATTTATCGTAGTTCTAGGGTTTTTGTGATTATTTGTTTTCTTGTTTTTCTTAAAATTCCTATGTTTGTTCCTAATTCATAGGAATTTTGTTCCTAATTCTTAGGGATTTGACCTTATTTTGTGGGATTTGTTCCTAATTCTTAGGGATTTGACCTTATTTTGTGGGATTGAGTTTATCTACTATAATCTCTTGATAAAATCTAATCTTAACTACTTTGTGGATAAGATAACAAGAATTAGTTGTCCATATCTTTTCGAGATTTAGCATATCCACTACAATTCTTGTCAAAATCTAAATCCTAACTAAATTGGGTTATATTGAAAGGATAAAAGGAGGATACAAGGCAGCACGCCCGTGCTTCACCACAAGCACACCCGTGCTCGGTTCTGACTTTCAGTTGTTGGACCAAGCTATACACGCACGCCCGTGCTTCCATCTAGCACGCCGTGCTCGGTTTTGACCATATATAAAAAATTTTTTTTTTGGATTTTTCTTTGATTGCTTGCTTTGTTTTTGGGTAGAATTAATTAGGTCCATATTTGGTTTGCTTTGTAGTAAGCTAAATTCATACATTATATCCTGAAATTGTCTTTTAAATTCTAGTTTCTTTATTTTTGTTAAGCTTTCTTTTTGCTTCTAGTACATTATTAGGGTGTGTTTGCTTGTTTACTACACTCTAATTGATAAATTGTAGTAGTGCATTGTTTTGTTCTTGTGCTGCTATCCATCTCGTTTTGAGTCTTCTTTCTAGAACTTGTGCTTGCTTTTATTGTTAAGGTTTATTCCTTGTTTCTAAACGTGCTTTTGAGTTGCTTGGTTGACCTAAGATTCTGAAGTACAATTGGAAAAATTGCAAGGAGTGATTAAAGAGTGTAAACACGTGAGGGTGTGCTTTGCTATAAACTCAAATCTTCTTGTGTTTTCCCTTTTGAATACTAACCATGAGTTCAGGCAAATCTGGAGATGGTAATGGGGATGGAATTCCAATTAAAGACCCTCAATTGAAACTTTTCATGGAAGCAATTCAAGGACAGTTTAGAACCTTCAATAATCTTGTCCAAGATATGAGGGAGGAATTGCAAGAGATAAATGACGCGGAACCCTATGGAAATAAATTCCATGAACTCTATGACAAGTTTTGGAAGAGATCCAAGATCTAAATAAATTCCCCTCTATGGCATCCAAAGCATAAAGAAGCAAGAACACCAATAATAGAGTAAAAGAATAAGATAAACGCCACAAAGAATTGATAAGTTTACCTTGATTCTTGATGTAATTAGAAGAATGCAATCTCACACCCTCTAAAAACATGAACACGCCAAAGGCATGGAAGAAGAAAATCTCTCTTTAATTGATTGAATAATTGATGTCTTTAATTACAAAATAACAAGCTATTTATACTAATCTAAGAGGTCCAGATCCTTAAAGGATTTAGAGTTAGCTAAGGAGTAGGATTTGGCAAATCTAAACCAACTAAGGATAAGACTAACAAAATCATAACAACTTAAGGATTTGGATATCTAATCCAAATCTATTAAAGATTGACTAAATCTAAACAAAATAAGGCTAATTAATCAAGGAGGGGTCGAATTATAGGAGGCCCAACCCATTTACATTGCAAAACCCAAAATAAACTAACTAGCTTAATGAGAGGCAAACAGTTGCACGGTCTAGGGCGTGCCAAGGCGTACGGGCGTGCTTCATTGTAAGGTTTCCTTCACGAGAGGTAGAGGAGTGCACGGCCTGGGGCGTGCTAGTTGGCACGGGCGTGCGCGCATGTATAAGTTTCCCTCGCGAGAGGCAGAAGAGTGCACGGTCTGAGGCGTGCTAGTTGGCATGGCCGTGCTTCAATTCAAGTGATGTTCCTTGAGAGACAGAAGCTTGCACGGCCTGGGGCGTGCCACCTTACACGGGCGTGCTAACCAAGCATGGTCTAGGCATGTCATGTGTTGGTTCCAACTCAACATGTGCTTCCATTAATGTGAGAAACTTAGGTGTTTTTTCAAGTTCTTCATAGCACTTGTTGAAGGCAAGGTCATGGAGCTCGTGTGTGATTTGTTCTTGAATGTATAAGGACATGGTTGCTCCATACTTCTTTGCACGGTTCCTTGTAATTGGTCCACTAGGAAGCACTAATGGATTGCCATTGATGTGGCCCTTATTGATACGGATCCACTATCACTAACCACCTATGAAGCTCAAGGGAACAAGGACCACAACAATGGCAATCCATTAGCACTTCCTAGTGGACCAATTACAAGGAGCCGTGCAAAGAAGTATGGGCTCAACCATGTCCTTATAAATTCAAGAACAAATCACACAAGAGCTCCATGACCTTGCTTTCAACAAGTGCTATGAAGAACTTAAAGGAACACCTAAGTTTCTCACATTAATAGAAGCACAAGTTGAGTGGGAACCATGCTTGGTTAGCACGCCCGTGCAAGGTGGCACTCCCCAGACCGTGCACTCTTCTGCCTCTCGCGAAGGAAACTCATACATGCGCGCACGCCCGTGCCAACTAGCACGCCCCAGACCGTGCACCCTTCAGCCTCTCGCGAAGGAAACTCATACATGCGCGCACGCCCTGGACCTTGCAACTGTCTGCCTCTCATTAAACTAGTTAGCTTATTTTGTGTTTTTACAATGCTAATGGGCTGGGCCTCCAATATTTCGGCCACCCTTGAATAATTAGCCTTATTTTGATTAGATTTAGTCAATCTTTAGTGGATTTGGATTAGATCTCCAAATCCTTAAGTAGTTATGATTTTTGTTAGTCAACTCCTTAGTTGGTTTAGATTTGCTAATCCTACTCCTTAGCTAACTCTAAATCCTCTAAGGATCTGGACCTCTTAGATTAGTATAAATAGCTTGTTATTTTGTAATTAAACATGAATTTATTCAATCAATTAAAGAGAGATTTTCTTCTTCCATGCCTTTGGCGTGTTCATGTTTTTAGAGAGTGTGAGATTGCATTCTTCTAATTGCATCAAGAATCAAGGTAAACTTATCAATTCTTTGTGGCGTTTATCTTATTCTTTTTCTCTATTATTGGTGTTCTTGCTTCTTTAAGCTTTGGGTGCCATAGAGAGGGGTTTAGTTTGATCTTGGATCTCTTCCAAAACTTGTCATTGAGTTCATGAAATTTATTTTCATTGGGTTCCGCGTCAGTTTGGTATCAGAGCCAAAGATTAAGGTAAATTCTTATTTATCTTAGCTCTAGGGTTTGTGTTTATTTGTTTTCTTGTTCTTCTTGTTCTTGTGTTTGTTTTCTTCTTCATCTTGTTTCTTTTGTGTTTGTTTTCTTTTGATTAGTTTCAATTCGTTTTTGCTTCAATTAAATTTAGTAATTTCGTTCTTGTTTCAATTCTGGAAGTTTGATCTTAGATCTTGTTGATTAAAAAAAAAAAAAAAAGAGTATAGAAAGAAAATTTCGTCCACCATTGAAATTGCTTGTGTGGATATTATTTTGTTCCTGAATCCAAGGGATTTGATCCTTATCTTTAGGGATTTTACCTTATTTTGTGGGATTTGACCATATTTTGTGGGATTATTCCTAATCCTTAGAAGATTTGACCATATTTTGTGGGATTATTCCTAATCCTTAAAAGATTTGACCATATTTAGTGGGATTGTACCTAATCCTAATGGATTTGACCATATTTTATGGGATTTAGTTTATCCACTATAATCTTGTGATAAAACCTAATCTTAACTACTCGTGGATAAGGTAACAAAAATTAGTTGACCATATCTTTTGAGATTGAGCAAAATCTACTACAATCCTTGTCAAATCTAAGAATCCTACTTAAATTGGGTTGCATTGAAAAGGGACACAAGGCAACACGCCCGTGCTTCACCTCAAGCACAACCGTGCACTTTTCTGACTTCCACTTGTTGGACTAGGCCTTACACGCACGCCCGTGCTCCATCTAGCACGCTCGTGCTCGGGTCTGACCCTAGTAAGAAAATTGTTTTCTTTTGTTTTTTTTTCTTTGATTGCTTGCTTTGTTTTGGGTAGAATTATTTTAGGTCCATATTTGGTTTACTTTGTAGTAAGCTAAATTCATACATTATATCCTAATATTGTCTTTTAAATTCTAGTTTCTTTGTTTTTTGTGTGAGCTTTCTATTGCTTCTATTACATTGTTAGGGTGTATTTGCTTGTTTACTACACTCTAATTGATAATTAAAGTAGTGCATTGTTTATGTTCTTGTGCTACTATCCATCTCATTTTGAGTCTTCTTTCTAGAATTTGTGCTTGCTTTCATTGTTAAGTTTTATTCCTTGATTGTAAACGTACTTTTGAGTTGAATTGGTTGGCCAAGATTCTGAAGTTCAATTGGAAGAATTGCAAGGAGTGATTAAAGAGTGTAAACACGTGAGGGAGTGAATTACAATAACTTAAATCTTTTGTGTTTTCTCTTTGAATACTAACCATGAGTTCAGGCAAATCTGGAGATGAGAGTCCAATTCATGATCCTCAAATGAAAGTATTCATGGAAGCAATTCAAGGACAGTTTAGAACCTTCAACAATCTTTTCCTAGACATGAAGGAGGAATTGCAAGAGATAAGAGCTTCACAAAACTCTAATACAACAAGAGCTCGTCCACAAACTAGATTTCAAGCTCATGATGATGAAGATACTACAGAAACCAATTTCAATAAAATTGATGGAGACTTGGGATCAATTAAGATGAGGATTCCAGAATTCAAAGGCAACAACAATGCTGAAGAATTCCTTGAATGGGAAAGAAAGGTAGAACAAATCTTTGAATGCCATAACTATTCTCAAGAAAAGAAATCCCATCTTGCTGCTGTTGAATTCAAAGGTTATGCCATGTTTTGGTGGGAACAATTACTATTGAAAAGAAGAAGAAAGGGATTGCGACCTGTACCACCATGGGAGATTATGAAAGAATTGATGCACCAAAAATTTGTCCCTACTCACTACTTTAGGGATTTACACAATAAATTAGCAAGGATGGTGCAAGGAGGAAGAAGTGTTGAAGAATACTACAAGGAGATGGAGATTTGCATGGCTAGAGCCAAGATTGAGGAAGAAGAGCAAATCACTATGTCACGATTCCTTGGGGGTCTCAATAAAGACATTGCTGATGCTTTAGAGATGTATAGGTATGAAAGCTTAGAGGAGATGGTAGATATGGCCATGAAACTTGAAAGACAGAAAAAGGGGAGATCCACCAACAAGTATTCCAGCAACACATGGGGATCTAAATGGCCTAAAGAAGGTGAGAAGAAGGAATTTAGAGGTTCTAATTCTCAAAGGACAGATTCAACTTCAAAAGGTAAAGAAGCTATCCAAACTCCATTCAAAAGCAACAAAGGTACTTCTAACTCTACAACCCCTTCTAGAGAAATTAAATGCTTTAAATGTTTGGGGAAAGGGCATTATGCATCTCAATGTCCTAATAAAAGGGTTATGATTGTTAAAGATGATGGGAATGTTAGTTCTGAATCTGAATGTAGTGATTATGATGATATGCCTAAATTACTTGATGATAATGATGATGATGATTCAGAAAATTTAATACTTCCTGAACATGGAGAAGCTTTGGTTGCTAGACGTGCTTTGAACATGCATGTTAAAGAAGAAAGCCTTGAGCAACGTGAGAATATATTTCACACTAGATGTTTGATTAGTGGAAAAGTGTGTACTTTATTATTGATAGGGGTAGTTGCACTAATGTTGCTAGTGTAAACATGGTAAACAAACTGAACTTAACTTGTCTCAAGCATCCTAAACCTTATAAATTGCAATGGTTGAATGATTGTGGAGAGGTGAAAGTGACTCGACAAGTGCTTGTGCCATTTTCTTTTGGAAGGTATGATTTTATGTGACATAGTACCTATGCAAGCTGGCTATCTATTGTTGGGGAGACCAAGGCAATATGATAGAAGAGCACTTCATGATGGATTCCATAATCGATACTCTTTGATTCATAAGGGAAAAAAGGTGGTTCTTGTGCCTTTATCACCTCAAGAGGTTTATGAAGACCAAAGAAAGATACTTGAGAGAGAGAGAGAGGTTTCGGCCTTGAGAGAACAAAAGAGAGAAGATAGTAAGAATGAGGGAAAAGAGGCCACAAAAATAACAAAACAAATTAATGGCCCAATTGTGAGAGAAAAAGAAAGAGAGGAGAAAAAGAAACAGACTTTTTATGCAAGAGCTAGAGAGATTAAGTGTGCTATTGCCTTGGAGAAGCCCATATTGCTTCTAAGGTATAAAGAGGTTTTACTTGCTGAAACTAACACTAACCTTGATAGTTTGCCTTCTATGTTTGTTTCTATGTTGCAGGAATTTGACGATGTCTTTCCTAGTGAATTACCTAGTGGTTTACCACCTTTAAGAGGAATAGAACATCAAATTGACTTCATTCCTGGATCCACCATTCCAAATAGGCCTGCCAGCAATCCAATGGAGACAAAGGAGTTGCAAAGGCAAGTTGATGAACTTATGGAGAAAGGTTTGGTGAGAGAAAGCATGAGCCCGTGTGCCGTTCCCGTGCTTCTAGTACCTAAAAAGGATGGAACATGGCGCATGTGTGTTGATTGTAGAGCGGTCAACAAAATCACTGTAAAGTATAGACACCCTATCCCTAGACTTGATGATAGATGAATTGCATGGGGCAACTTACTTTACTAAAATTGATTTAATGAGTGGTTACCATCAAATTAGAATGCAACCAGGTGATGAATGGAAAACTGCTTTTAAAACTAAGTATGGTTTGTATGAATGGTTAGTTATGCCTTTTGGACTATCTAATGCACCTAGTACTTTTATGAGGCTTATGAACCATGTATTGCGTGCCTTCTTAGGAAAATTTGTGGTTGTATACTTTGATGATATACTCATCTATAGCAAGTCTCTTAATGATCATATTGAGCATGTTAGGATAGTATTACAAACTTTGAGGACTGAAAAGTTGTATACTAAACTTAACAAATGCACATTTTGTATAGATAGACTTGTATTTCTTGGTTTTATTGTGAGTGCATTGAAATAGATGAGGAGAAAGTTAAAGCTATCAAAGAGTGGCCAACTCCCAAATCAGTTTCTGAAGTTAGAAGTTTTCATGGGTTGGCAAGCTTTTATAGAAGGTTTGTAAAGGACTTCTCTTCAATTGCAGCACCACTAACAGAAATAATTAAAAAGGAAGTTGGGTTCAAGTGGGGAGAAGAGCAACAAAAGGCGTTTGACACGCTTAAAGGGAAGTTAACTTCTGCACCTATACTTTCTTTGCCTAATTTTGAAGGTACTTTTGAGATTGAGTGTGATGCTTCTGGTGTGGGAATTGGGGCTGTCCTAATGCAAGAAAAGAAATCAATTGCCTACTTTAGTGAGAAATTGAATGGAGTACAACTCAACTATTCAACCTATGACAAAGAGCTTTATGCCTTGGTAAGAACTTTACATGTTTGGCAACACTACTTATTACCTAAAGAGTTTGTCATCCATACTGACCATGAGGCCCTAAACACTTGAAGGGTCAAGGTAAGCTCAATAAAAGACATGGTAAGTGGGTTGAATTTATTGAACAATTTCCATATGTGATTAAATACAAGCATGGAAAAGATAATGTTGTTGCTGATGCATTGTCAAGAAGATATACTCTAATTACTGCTCTTAGTTCTAAATTGCTTGGATTTGAGTATGTTAAGGACTTGTATGTAAATGATTCTGACTTTAGCAACATATATGTAGAATGTGAGCATGGAGCATTTGATAAGTTCTATAGACATGATGGATATTTGTTTAAGGACAACAAACTTTGTGTGCCTAAATGTTCTATGCGTGAATTGCTTGTGCTTGAATCTCATAGTGGGGGATTGATGGGACACTTTGGGGTACATAAGACTTATGATACGTTGAATGAATGCTTTTATTGGCCTCATATGATTAAAGATGTAGAAAGAGTTTGTAACTCTTGTATTGCTTGTAAACAAGCCAAATCTAAGTCTATGCCTCATGGATTGTACATGCCTTTACCTGTGCCTAGTTCTCCTTGGATTGATATATCTATGGACTTTGTACTTGGATTACCTAGGACTAAGCGTGGTAAAGATAACATATTTGTTGTTGTTGATAGATTTAGCAAGATGGCTCATTTTATTCCTTGTCATAAAACTGATGATGCCAACAATGTTGCTGAATTATTCTTTAAAGAAGTGGTAAGATTGCATGGGGTACCAAGAACTATAGTTTCTGATAGGGATGCAAAGTTCCTTTCACACTTTTGGAGAGTTTTGTGGGGTAAGCTTGGAACTAAACTACTTTATTCTACAACTTGTCATCCACAAACAGATGGACAAACTGAAGTTGTGAATAGAACTTTAGGAACATTGCTTCGTGCCATTGTGGGTAAGAACTTGAAAACTTGGGAAGATTGTTCTAAACGTGCTTTGAGATTGATTGGTTGGCCTAAAATTCTGAAGTACAATTGGAGGATTTGCAAGGAGTGATTGAGGAGTGTAAACACGTGAGGGAGTGTTTTATCACTAACTCAAATCTTTTTCGTGTTTTCTATTCTTGAATACTAACCATGAGTTCAGGCACATCTGGAGATGGTAACGGAGATGGAAATCCAATTAGAGATCCTCAACTAAAGTTGTTCATGGAATCTATCCAAGGACAATTTAGAACCTTCAACAATCTCTTTCAAGACATGAGGGAAGAATTGCAAGAGATGAAGGCTTCACAAAGCTCTAATGCCACTAGAGCCCGTCCCCAAGTTAGAATTCAAACCCATGATAATGAGGAAACTGAAGATACTAATCCTAATAAAATTGATGGAGACTTGGGAGCAATCAAAATGAGGATCCCAGAATTCAATGGCAACAACAATGCTGAAGAATACCTTGAATGGGAGAGAAAGGTAGAACAAATCTTTGAATGCCATAATTATTCCCAGGAGAAGAAATCCCATCTTGCAGCTGTGGAGTTCAAAGGATATGCTATGTTTTGGTGGGAACAATTGCTACTAAAAAGAAGAAGTAGGGGGATGCGACCGGTACCACCATGGGAGATCATGAAGGAATTAATGCACCAAAAGTTTGTCCCTGCTCATTACTTTAGGGATTTACACAACAAACTAGCAAGAATGGTGCAAGGAGGGAGGAGCGTGGAAGAGTACTATAAGGAGATGGAGATTTGCATGGCAAGAGCCAAGATTGAGGAAGATGTCCAAATTACCATGTCACGATTCCTTGGAGGTCTAAATAGCGATATTGCTGATGCTTTGGAGATGTATCGCTATGATACACTAGAAGAGATGGTAGATATGGCCATGAAGCTAGAAAGGCAGAAAAAGGGAAAGTCTACCAACAAATATTCCAACAATACTTTGGGAACCAAATGGTCCAAAGGAGGAGAGAAGAGAGATTTCAAAGGTCCTAGTTTCCAAAGAACGGAATCAGTTTCGAAAGGTAAAGAGGTTGCCCAAACTACATTCAAAGGAAACAAAGGTACTTCTAACTCTATAAACCCTGCTAGAGAAATTAAATGCTTTAAGTGTTTAGGAAAAGGGCATATTGCATCTCAATGTCCTAATAAAAGGGTTATGATTGTTAGGGAAGATGGAAATGTTAGTTCTGAATCCGAATGTAGTGATTGTGATGATATGCCTCATTTGCATGATGTTGATAATGATAATTCAGATGAGGATGAGCATAACTTGTTGTTTGCTGAACGTGGAGAATCTCTGGTTGTTAGGCGAGTTTTGAATATGCATGTTAAGGAGGAGAGCCTTGAACAATGTGAAAACATATTTCACACTAGATGCTTGATACATGGAAAAGTGTGCTTGCTTATTATTGATGGGGGTAGTTGCACTAATGTTGCTAGTGTGAGTATGGTGAATAAGTTGAATTTGGCATGTCTTAAACATCCTAAACCTTATAGATTACAATGGTTGAATGATGGTGGAGAGGTGAAGGTGACACGCCAGGTGCTTGTGCCATTCTCCATTGGATGGTACAAAGATGAGATTTTGTGTGATGTAGTACCGATGCAGGCAGGCCATCTATTGTTGGGAAGGCCATGGCAATATGATCGAAAGGCACTACATGATGGGTTCTTTAACCGATACTCTTTGGTTCATAAGGGGAAGAAGGTGACTCTTGTTCCATTATCACCTCAAGAAGTGTACACCGATCAGAAGAAAATATTTGAGAGAGAGAGAGAGAAACTTCAGCTTTGAGGGAAAATGAGAGTGAGACATCCAGTTCGAGAGAACAAAAGAGTATTAAAAGAGAGGTTGAAAAGAAAGAGGCCACAAAAGATACCAAACAGATTATTGGCCCAAAAGTGAGTGAAACACAAAGAGGGGAGAGAAAGAAACACACTTTTTATGCGAGAGCTAGAGAGGTTAAGTGTGCCATAGCCTTGAGGCAACCCGTGTTGCTTCTTAGGTTCAAGGAAATTTTGTTTTCTAACACTGACACTAATCTTGATGGTTTACCTCCTGTGTTTGTTTCTATGTTACAGGAATTCACTGATGTTTTTCCAGAGGAGCTACCTAGTGGATTACCGCCTTTGAGAGGGATAGAACATCAGATTGATTTCATTCCTAGCTCCACCATTCCAAATCGACCAGCCTATCGAAGCAATCCAACGGAGACAAAGGAGTTGCAGAGGCAAGTTGATGAGCTTATGGAGAAAGGATTGGTGCGAGAGAGCATGAGTCCTTGTGCCATTCCAGTACTTTTAGTACCCAAAAAGGATGGTACATGGCGAATGTGTATTGACTGCAGGGCGGTCAACAAAATCACTGTAAAGTATAGACACCCTATTCCTAGACTTGATGACATATTAGATGAGTTGTGTGGGTCTACTTACTTTACAAAGATCGATTTAATGAGTGGTTATCATCAAATTCGAATGCAACCAGGTGATGAATGGAAAACTGCTTTCAAAACTAAGTATGGTTTGTATGAATGGTTAGTTATGCCTTTTGGACTGTCTAATGCACCTAGTACTTTCATGAGGCTTATGAACCATGTTTTACGTGCTTTCTTAGGAAAATTTGTAGTTGTGTACTTTGATGATATACTTGTTTATAGCAAGTCGCTTAATGATCATGTTGGGCATGTTAGGCTAGTATTACAAGCTTTGAGAACTGAACAATTGTATGCTAAGCTTAAGAAATGCACATTTTGTATAGATAGACTTGTGTTTCTTGGTTTTGTTGTGAGTGCGTAGGGTATAGAGGTGGATGACGAGAAAGTGAAAGCTATCAAGGAATGGCCGACGCCGAAATCAGCTTCGGATGTACGAAGTTTCCATGGGTTGGCAAGTTTCTACCGACAGTTTGTACAAGATTTCTCTTCAATTGACGCACCACTCACGGAGGTAATTAAAAAGGAAGTTGGGTTCAAGTGGGGCGAGGAACAACAGAAAGCATTTGACATGCTTAAAGGGAAGTTGACATCCGCTCCAATACTTTCTTTACCTAATTTTGAGAACACCTTTGAAATTGAGTGTGATGCTTCTGGTGTAGGTATTGGAGGAGTGCTGATGCAAGAGAAGAAGCCAATTGCCTATTTCAGTGAGAAGTTGAATGGAGCACAACTCAATTACTCGACCTATGACAAGGAGCTATATGCCTTGGTGAGGACTTTGAACGTATGGCAACACTACTTATTACCTAAGGAGTTTGTCATTCACACTGATCACGAAGCCCTAAAACACTTGAAGGGTCAAGGTAAGCTCAACAAGCGACATGGTAAGTGGGTTGAGTTCATTGAACAATTCCCTTACATTATTAAATATAAGCATGGAAAGGATAACATTGTTGCTGATGCATTGTCACGGAGACATGCTTTACTTACTACTCTTAGTTCTAAGTTGCTAGGATTCGAGTATGTTAAGGATTTGTATGTGTCTGATTCTGATTTTGGTAATGTGTATTTGGCATGTGAACATGGAGCATTTGACAAATTTTATCGACATGAAGGATATTTGTTTAAGGGCAGTAAACTTTGTGTTCCTAAATGCTCTATGCGTGATTTGCTTGTACTTGAGTCTCATTGTGGGGGATTGATGGGACATTTTGGGGTACATAAGACTTATGACATGTTGAATGAACATTTTTATTGGCCTCATATGCGTAAAGATGTCGAGAAAGTTTGTGATTCTTGTCTTACTTGTAAACAGGCCAAGTCTAAGTCTATGCCTCATGGCTTGTATATGCCTTTACCAGTTCCTAGTTCACCTTGGGTTGATATATCTATGGATTTTGTACTTGGATTACCTAGGACTAGGCATGGTAGAGACAGTATATTTGTAGTGGTTGATAGGTTCAGCAAAATGGCTCATTTCATTCCTTGTCATAAAACTGATGATGCTATTCATGTTGCTGAATTGTTCTTTAGAGAGGTGGTACGATTACATGGAGTTCCACGGACTATCGTTTCTGATAGGGATGCTAAGTTCCTTTCACATTTTTGGAAGGTTTTGTGGGGTAAGCTAGGTACAAAATTACTTTATTCTACTACTTGTCATCCACAAACAGATGGACAAACTGAAGTTGTGAATAGGACTTTAGGAACTTTACTTCGTGCTATAGTGGGTAAAAATTTGAAAACTTGGGAGGATTGTTTGCCATTTATTGAATTTGCATATAATCGAAGCATACATTCTACTTCAGGTTTTACTCCATTTGAACTTGTTTATGGATTTAACCCACTAATTGTTTTGGATCTTGTTCCTTTACCTTTACATGAGTTCTCTAGTCTAGATGGTGATAAAAAGGCTGAATTGGTGAAGTCTTTACATGAGAAGGCTCGAGCAAATATTGAAAAGAGGAACAAATAGTATGTTGACAAGGCAAACAAAGGAAGGAAGAAGCTGGTGTTTGCACCTGGCGATTGGGTTTGGGTGCACCTTCGGAAGGAGAGGTTTCCTAACCAACGAAAGTCTAAGCTAGATGCACGTGGAGATGGTCCATTCCAAGTCTTGGAACGCATCAATGACAACGCCTACAAGATAGACTTGCCAGGTGAGTATGGTGTTTCCGCTACCTTTAACGTTAGTGATTTGTCTCCTTTTGACATGGATGCAGATTTGAGGACAAATCTTTTTGAGGAAGGGGGAAATGATATGGATCAACCATCACTCAACCATGGAGCTCAAGGGAGTAAGGAGAACAACATAGGAGATCCATTAGTGTTTCCTAGTGGACCAATTACAAGAAGCCAAGCAAAGAGATATGGGGCAGCCATATCCTTATATGTTCAAGCCCAAATTACACAAGAGCTTCATGATGTGGCATTTAACAAGTGTTATGTGGAACTTGAAGGCAAACCTAAGCTTCTTACAATGTTGGAGACATGTGCTGTTGGTGTAGCACACTCTAGCCATGCTAATATGTAAGGGATGTGGGCTTGGACGTGTTCTTATTTCTTGTTGCTTGTTTTGGTCTAATTACTATGTAAGGGATATGGGCTTATAGTGTTTGTTTTAAGTTGTTTTGGGCTAATTTTATATGCATGCAATCTGCCCAATATTAACTTGTCTATTTTGGGTTGGAAATGATTCTATTTTGTGTGTAATAGTTAGGCCCATGTGTTTTGGTCTTAGGGCAGCCTAGTTAGATACTCTTCTTTAAATTTAGGGTTGTTGAGGGATATAAATAGCCTCCTTAAGATGTAAAACGGATTTTTGGCATAATTTGAATCAAAGGCAGAATTTTTCATGCTCTTGCATGTTCTTCTTAATTAGAGTGATTGTGAGAATTTGCTATCCTCTAATTGCATCAAGAATTAAGGTAAACTTATCAACTCATTTGTGGCGTTTATCTTATTCTTTGCTCGATTATTGGTGTTACCATTTCCTTATAAACGTGGGGTGGCATAGAGCGTTTAATCTCGATTATTGGTGTTTCCGTTTCATTATAAACGTGGGGTGCCATAGAGGCGAACTTAATCTCATTCCTTTGATTCCCGATCCCGGTTCGTTATCACAAAACACATGGGCTTAACTCTAAAACACAAAATAAAGGCATTTTGACTTGATATTGGGCAGATTGCATGCATCATAAAACCAACCCAAAACAACTTAAATAAACACTATGAGCCCATATCCCTTACATATTAATTAGACCAAAACAAGCAACAAGGGATAAGAACACATCCAAGCCCACTAGGAAGCACCAATGGATCCATATCACAATCCAAGTTGAACTAGGAATGGGTAAAGGCATGTATAATCCATGAGGCATAGACTTGGATTTGGCCTGTTTACAAGCAATACAAGAGTTACAAACTCTTTCAACATCTCTAATCATATGAGGCTAATAAAAGTGTTCATTCAACATGTCATAAGTCTTATGTACCCCAAAGTGTCCCATCAATCCCCCACTATGAGATTCAAGCACAAGCGATTCACGCATAGAACATTTAGGCACACAAAGTTTGCTGCCCTTAAACAAATATCCATCATGTCTATAGAACTTATCAAATGCTCCATGCTCACATGCTACATATATGTTGCCAAAGTCAGAATCATTCTCATATAAGTCTTTAACATACTCAAATCCAAGCAATTTAGAACTAAGGGTAGTAATTAGAGTATATCTTCTTGACAATGCATCAGCAACAATATTATCTTTTCCATGCTTGTATTTAATCACATATGGAAATTGTTCAATAAATTAAACCAACTTACCATGCCTTTTATTGAGCTTACCTTGACCCTTCAAGTGTTTTAGGGCCTCATGGTCTGTATGTATGACAAACTCCTTAGGTAGTAAGTAGTGTTGCCAAACATTCAAAGTTCTTACCAAGGCATACAACTCTTTATCATAGGTTGAATAATTGAGTTGTGCTCCATTCAACTTCTCACTAAAGTAGGCAATTGGTTTCTTTTCTTGCATTAGGACAGCCCCAATTCCCACATCGGATGCATCACACTCAATCTCAAAAGTACCTTCAAAATTAGGTAAAGCAAGTATAGGTGCAGAAGTTAACTTCCCTTTAAGCGTGTCAAACGCTCTTTGTTGTTCATCTCCCCACTTGAACCCAACCTCCTTTTTGATTATTTCTGTTAGTGGTGCTGCAATTGAAGAGAAATCTTTAACAAACCTTCTATAAAAGCTTGCCAACCCATGAAAGCTCTTAACTTCAGAAACTGATTTGGGAGTTGGCCACTCTTTGATAGCTTTTACTTTCTCCTCATCTACTTCAATACCCTGTGCACTCATAATAAAACCAAGAAATATAAGTCTATCTATACAAAAGGTGCATTTGTTAAGTTTAGCATACAATATCTTAACATGCTCAACATGATCATTAAGAGATTTGCTATAGATGAGTATATCATCAAAGTATACAACCACAAACTTTCCTAAGAAGGCACTCAATACATGGTTCATGAGCCTCATAAAGGTACTAGGTGCATTAGATAGTCCAAAAGGCATAACTAACCATTCATACAAACCATTCTTAGTTTTAAAAGCAATTTTCCATTCATCACCTGGTTGCATTCTAATTTGATGGTAACCACTCATTAAATCAATTTTAGTAAAGTAAGTTGCCCCATGCAATTCATCTAACATATCATCAAGTCTAGGGATAGGGTGTCTATACTTTACAGTGATTTTGTTGACTGCTCTACAATCAACACACATGCGCCATGTTCCATCCTTTTTAGGTACTAGAAGCACGGGAACAGCACACGGGCTCATGCTCTCTCTCACCAAACCTTTCTCCAATAGTTCATCAACTTGCCTTTGCAACTCCTTTGTCTCCATTGGATTGCTTCTATAGGCAGGCCTACTTGGAATGGTGGATCCAGGAATGAAGTCAATTTGATGTTCTATTCCCTTTAAAGGTGGTAAACCACTAGGTAATTCACTAGGAAAGACATCATCAAATTCCTGCAACATAGAAACAAATATAGAAGGCAAACTATCAAGGTTAGTGTTAGTTTCAGCAAGTAAAACCTCTTTATACCTTAGAAGCAATATAGGCTTCTCCAAGGCAATAGCACACTTAATCTCTCTAGCTCTTGCATAAAAAGTCTGTTTCTTTTTTTCCTCTCTTTCTTTTTCTCTCACAATTGGGCCATTAATTTGTTTTGCTATTTTTGTGGCCTCTTTTCCCTCATTCTTACTTTCTTCTCTCTTTTGTTCTCTCAAGGCCGAAACCTCTCTCTCTCTCTCAAGTATCTTTCTTTGGTCCTCATAAACCTCTTGAGGCGATAAAGGCACAAGAACCACCTTCTTCCCCTTATGAAATCAAAGAGTATCGATTATGGAATCCATCATGAAGTGCTCTTCTATCATATTGCCATGGTCTTCCCAACAATAGATGGCCAGCTTGCATAGGTACTATGTCGCATAAAATTTCATCTTCATACCTTCCAATAGAAAATGGCACAAGCACTTGTCGAGTCACTTTCACTTCCCCACAATCATTCAACCATTGCAACTTATAAGGCTTAGGATGCTTGAGACAAGTTAAGTTCAGTTTGTTTACCATGTTCACACTAGCAACATTAGTGCAACTACCCCCATCAATAATAAGAGTACACACCTTTCCACTAATCAAACATCTAGTGTGAAATATGTTCTCACGTTGCTCAAGGCTTTCTTCTTTGACATGCATATTCAAAGCACGTCTAGCAACCAAAGCTTCTCCATGTTCAGGTAATATTAAATTTTCTGAATCATCATCATCATCATTAAGTAAATTAGGCATATCATCACAATCACTACATTCAGATTCAGAACTAACATTCCCATCATCTTTAATAATCATAACCCTTTTATTAGGACATTGAGATGCATAATGCCCTTTCCCCAAACATTTAAAACATTTAATTTCTCTAGAAGGGGTTGTAGAGTTAGAAGTACCTTTGTTGCTTTTAAATGGAGTTTGGACAGCTTCTTTACCTTTTGAAGTTGAATCTGCCCTTTGAGAATTAGAACCTCTAAATTCCTTCTTCTCACCTTCTTTAGGCCATTTAGATCCCCATGTGTTGCTGGAATACTTGTTGGTGGGTCTCCCCTTTTTCTGTCTTTCAAGTTTCATGGCCATATCTACCATCTCCTCCAGGCTATCATACCTATACATCTCTAAAGCATCAGCAATGTCTTTATTTAGACCTCCAAGGAATCGTGACATGGTGATTTGCTCCTCTTCTTCAATCTTGGCTCTTGCCATGCAAATCTCCATCTCCTTGTAGTACTCTTCCACACTCCTTCCTCCTTGCACCATCCTTGCTAATTTGTTGTGTAAATCCCTAAAGTAGTGAGTAGGGACAAATTTTTTGTGCATTAATTCTTTCATGATCTCCCATGGTGGTACATGTCGCATCCCTTTCCTCCTTCTTTTTAATAACAATTGTTCCCACCAAAACATAGCATAACCTTTGAATTCAATAGCAGCAAGATGGGATTTCTTTTCTTGAGAATAATTATGGCATTCAAAGATTTGTTCTACTTTTCTCTCCCATTCAAGGAATTCTTCAGCATTGTTGTTACCTTTGAATTCTGGAATCCTCATCTTGATTGATCCCAAGTCTCCATCAATTTTGTTTAGATTAGTATTTGCAGTATCTTCATCATCATGGACTTGAAATATAGCTTGTGGGCGAGCTCTTGTTGTGTTAGAGTTTTGTGAAGCCCTTGTCTCTTGCAATTCCTCCTTCATGTCTAGGAAAAGATTGTTGAAGGTTCTAAATTGTCCTTGAATTGCTTCCATGAAAACTTTCATTTGAGGATCATTAATTGGACTTCCATCTCCAGATTTGCCTGAACTCATGGTTGGTATTCAAAGAGAAAACACAAAAGATTTGGGTTATTGGTAATTCACTCCCTCACGTGTTTACACTCTTGAATCACTCCTTGCAATTCTTCCAATTGAACTTTAGAATCTTAGTTCAACCAACCAACTCAAAGTCACGTTTACAATCAAGGAATAAAAACTTAAAAATGAAAAAGCAAGCACAAATTCTAAAAAGAAGACTGAAAACGAGATGGATTGTAGCACAAGAACATAAACAATGCACTACTTTAATTATCAATTAGAGTGTAGTAAACAAGCAAACACACCCTAACAATGTAATAGAAGCAATAGAAAGTTCAAACAAAAATAAAGAAACTAGAATTTAAAAGACAATTTCAGGATATAATGTATGAATTTAGTTTACTACAAAGCAAACCAAATATGGACCTAATTAATTCTACCCAAAACAAAGTAAGCAATCAAAGAAATCTAAAAGAAAACAATATTTTTAATAGGGTCAGAACCGAGCACGGGCGTGCTAGATGGAGCACGGCCGTGCATTGAAGGCCTAGTCCAACTAGTGAAGGTCAGGTCCTAGCACGAGTGTGCTTGAGGTGAAGCACGGGCATGCTGCCTTGTTTCCTTTTTCAATGCAACCCAATTTAAGTAGGATTCTTAGATTTGACAAGGATTGTAGTAGATTTGCTTAATCTCAAAAGATATGGTCAACTAATCCTTATTATCTTATCCACAAGTAGTTAAGATTAGGTTTTATCACAAGATTATAGTGGATAAACTAAATCCCATAAAATATGGTCAAATCCCTTAGGATTAGGAACAATCCCACAATATATGGTCAAATCTTCTAAGGATTAGGAATAATCCCACAAAATATGGTCAAATCGCACAAAATAAAATAAAATCCCTAAAGATTAGGATCAAATCCCTTGGATTCAGGAACAAAATCAAGATCCACACAAGCAAATTTCAATGGTGGACGAAATTTTTTTCTATACTCTTTTTTTTTTTTTTTAGTCAACAAGATCTAAGATCTAAACTTCCAGAATTGAAACAAGAATGAAATTACTAAATTTAATTGAAGCAAAAATGAATTGAAACTAAATAAAAGAAAACAAACACAAAAGAAACAAGATAAAGAAGAAAACAAACACAAGAACAAGAAGAACAAGAAAACAAATAAACACAAACCCTAGAGCTAAGATAAATAAGAATTTACCTTAATCTTTGGCTCTGATACCAAACTGACGCGGAACCCTATGGAAATAAATTCCATGAACTATATGACAAGTTTTGGAAGAGATCCAAGATCTAAATAAATTCCCCTCTATGGCACCCAAAGCTTAAAGAAGCAAGAACACTAATAATAGAGTAAAAGAATAAGATAAACGCCACAAAGAATTGATAAGTTTACTTTGATTCTTGATGCAATTAGAAGAATGCAATCTCACACCCTCTAAAAACATGAACACGCCAAAGGCATGGAAGAAGAAAATCTCTCTTTAATTGATTGAATAATTGATGTCTTTAATTACAATATAACAAGCTATTTATACTAATCTAAGAGGTCCAGATCCTTAAAGGATTTAGAGTTAGCTAAGGAGTAGGATTTAGCAAATCTAAACCAACTAAGGATAAGACTAACAAAATCATAACAACTTAAGGATTTGGATATCTAATCCAAATCTATTAAAGATTGACTAAATCTAAACAAAATAAGGCTAATTAATCAAGGATGATATGGATCCATTGGTGCTTCCTAGTGGGCTTGGATGTGTTCTTATCCCTTGTTGCTTGTTTTGGTCTAATTAATATGTAAGGGATATGGGCTCATAGTGTTTATTTAAGTTGTTTTGGGTTGGTTTTATGATGCATGCAATCTGCCCAATATCAAGTTGTTTGTTTTGGGCTGGAAATGACTTTATTTTGTGTTTTAGAGTTAAGCCCATGTGTTTTGGCCCTAGGGCAGCCTAGTTAGATGCTCTTCTTTAGGGTTATGTTTGTTTAAGGCATATAAATAGCCTTCTTAAGATGTAAAACGGGATTTTTTGGCATAATTTGAATCAAAGGCAGAATTGTTCATGCTCTTGCATGTTCTTCTTAATTAGAGTGATTGTGAGAATTTGCTATCCTCTAGTTGCATCAAGAATTAAGGTAAACTTATCAATTCATTTGTGGCGTTTATCTTGTTCTTTGCTCGATTATTGGTGTTACCGTTTCATTATAAACGTGGGGTGCCATAGAGCATTTTAATCTCGATTATTGGTGTTTCCGTTTCATTATAAACGTGGAGTGCCATAGAGGCGAACTTAATCTCATTCCTTTGATTTCCGATCTCGGTTCCTTATCACCAGTGCCTCAAGGAGAGTCGACCGCCACCCTTACTCTCGTCGGTAGTGGTCAGAAACGCAGTGCACGAGGGAGGGGGAGGGTGTCGCGCCTCTGGACCCAGAAGGAGAAGAAAAGAAGAAACAAAAAAAAAAGAGAAGAAAGGAAAAAAAATCTGTGGCTTTTAGACCATTCCGGTTCGATTCAAACTGGTTTGGTCTAATTCAATGATTTGGCTTGATTTGCTTGGTTTTAGGGTTCGGTTTGATTTATTCTCATTATTTTAATATTTAACGTCCAATGCAATTCTTAAGCAGTTTAGAAAATTCTCGGTTCAACTATACTTTGGGCTTAGGCCCAACTCGCGAATTGCACACAGTCAGAGATTGTATAGTACTAGCAGCCCATACAATCAAAAATTCTAATTTTTGATTTAATAGAAATTCAAAAGTTTTGAAAATAAAAATTTGGGGTGTTTCACATATACTCAAGGATTTAAGTAAAGCATAGTACCAATATATAAATACATATTGAATATCATAATTAAAACAAGAAAAGCAAGTTAAAGAGCAAAACAAACCTCGGTATCATATATTCCTAAGTTCGGCCATACTAAGGGTAGGAAGAAAGAAAATTTACTTTGTATTCTAAGTATTCTAACATCCTTAATTAAGTTCTAATATCACATAAATATTATCCAAATATCCAATTACACAATTTACATGCAAAGCCCTTCAATTTCTCATACCAAAAGACATAGAAAAATTTGGCAAATCATTGAATTCATGCAAAAGATTTCCTCAATGATTAAAACATATTTTTACTATCATCATTTAAGAAACATTACCATTAATGGAGAGGGGAGGGGAACTTATTTCAAGTAATAGAATACATACATATATTCTAATATCACACAAGAACATCATTAAGCATTTAGTTCACATTAATCAGACCAATATATATATATAATCTCCAAAAAAAATTCTCACAAAACCTAGAATTGTAAAATAGCAAAAATGGAAAGAAAAGATGAGAAATTAAGAGCACTAACCTCTTAATCAAGCTTTAGGAAGCTTAAAATCACCAATTACACTTACCTTTCCCTTATTCTAACTTAGAGGGTCCTCCTTCTCTAATCCAAGAGAAATCCAAAAATCAAAATAAAAGAAAAGCACAGAAATCATGTATGAGATGGGAAAAATTAAAACCCTCAACTAATTCTAAAATCCCACCTCAAATAATCTATACTTACTTGAACTTGTTCAAAAAAATCTGGAAGTTTTCTTCAAAATCACAAATGAAATCCCCAAGTGTAATCTTAATTTTCAAGAGTTCAAGCTTAGATTTGGTTTAGAGATGAATCATGAGTTCTTTAGTAGGAAAATGAAAAGCAAAAGAGAGGAAATTGATACGGATCCACCACCACCAACCACCTATGGAGCTCAAGGGAACAAGGGCCACAACAATGGCAATCCATTAGCACTTCTTAGTGGACCAATTACAAGGAGCCGTGCAAAGAAGTATGGAGCAACCATGTCCTTACACATTCAAGAACAAGTCACACAAGAGCTCCATGACCTTGCTTTCAACAAGCGCTATGTAGAACTTGAAGGAACACCTAAGTTTCTCACATTAATAGAAGCGCATGTTGAGTGGGAAACTGAATTAGTTAGCACGCCCGTGCAAGGTGGCACACCCAGGCCGTGCCCTCGTTTGACTTGCTGAGGAAAACAACTACCTTGAAGCACGGCCGTGCCAAATAGCACACCCCAGACCGTGCTTGCCTCTGCCTCTCACAAGGGAACTCCTACATTGAAGCACGCCCGTGCCAAATAGCACACCCCAGACCGTGCTTGCCTCTGCCTCTCACGAGGGAACTCCTACATTGAAGCACGCCCGTGCAAAATAGCACACCCCAGACCGTGCTTGCCTCTGCCTCTCATGAGGAAACTCCTACATTGAAGCACGCCCGTGCCAAATAGCACACCCAAGACCGTGCTTGTCTCTGCCTCTCATTAAGTTAGTTAGCTTTTTTTGAGTTTTTGCTTTGTTAATGGGTTGGGCCTCCAATATTTCGGCCACCCTTGATTAATTAGCCTTATTTTGTTTAGATTTAGTCAATCTTTAGTGGATTTGGACTAGATATCCAAATCCTTAAGTAGTTATAATTTTGTTAGTCATATCCTTAGTTGGTTTAGATTTGCTAAATCCTACTCCTTAGCTAACTCTAAATCCTTTAAAGATCTGGACCTCTTAGATTAGTATAAATAGCTTGTTATTTTGTAATTATACACATTATTATTCAATCAATTAAAGAGAGATTTTCTTCTTTCATGCCTTTGGCGTGTTCATGTTTTTAGAGGGTGTGAGATTGCATTCTTCTAATTGCATCAAGAATCAAGGTAAACTTATCAATTCTTTGTGGCGTTTATCTTTATTCTTTTACTCTATTATTGGTGTTCTTGCTTCTTTAAGCTTTGGGTGCCATAGAGGGGAGTTTATTCTAGATCTTTGATCTCTTCCAAAACTTGTCATAGAGTTCATGGAATATATTTCCATAGGATTCCGCGTCAGTTTGGTATCAGAGCCAAAGATTAAGGTAAATTCTTATTTATCTTAGTTCTAGTGTTTGTGTTTATTTGTTTTCTTGTTCTTCTAGTTTTTGTGTTTGTTTTCTTCTTCATCTTGTTGCTTTTGTGTTTGTTTTCTTTTGTTTAGTTTCAATTCGTTTTTGCTTCAATTAAATTTAGTAATTTCGTTCTTGTTTCAATTCTGGAAGTTTAGATCTTAGATCTTGTTGACTAAAAAAAAAAAAAAGAGTATAGAAAAAAAAATTTTCGTCCACCATTGAAATTTGCTTGTGTGGATCTCGATTTTGTTCCTGAATCCAAGGGATTTGATCCTAATCTTTAGGGATTTTTACCTTATTTTGTGAGATTATTCCTAATCCTTAAAAGATTTGACCATATTTTGTGGGATTGTGCCTAATCCTAAGGGGATTTGACCATATTTTATGGGATTTAGTTTATCCACTATAATCTTATGATAAAACCTAATCTTAACTACTTGTGGATAAGATAACAAGAATTAGTTGACCATATCTTTTGAGATTAAGCAAATCTACTACAATCCTTGTCAAATCTAAGAATCCTACTTAAATTGGGTTGTAGTTGACCATATCTTTTGAGATTAAGCAAATCTACTACAATCCTTGTCAAATCTAAGAATCCTACTTAAATTGGGTTGCATTAAAAAAAAAAAAAGGAGATAAGGCAACACGCTCGTGCTTCACCTCAAGCACACCCGTGCTAGTTCCTGACTTCCACTTGTTGGACTAGACCTTAAACGCACTCCCGTGCTCCATCTAGCACGCCCGTGCTCAGTTCTGACCCTAGTAAGAAAGTTGTTTTCTTTTGGTTTTTTCTTTGATTGCTTGCTTTGTTTTGGGTAGAATTATTAGGTCCATATTTGGTTTACTTTGTAGTAAGCTAAGCTTTCTATTGCTTCTATTACATTGTTAGGGTGTGTTTGTTTGTTTACTACACTCTAATTGATAATTAATTTAGTGCATTGTTTATGTTCTTATGCTACTATCCATCTCGTTTTGCGTCTTCTTTCTAGAATTTGTGCTTGCTTTTCATTGTTAAGTTTTATTCCTTGATTGTAAACGTGACTTAGAAACTAAGATTCTGAAGTTCAATTGGAAGAATTGCAAGGAGTGATTCAAGAGTGTAAACACGTGAGGGAGTGAATTACCAATAACTCAAATCTTTTAGTGTTTTCTCTTTGAATACTAACCATGAGTTCAGGCAAATCTGGAGATGGAAGCCCAATTAACGATCCTCAACTGAAAGTTTTCATGGAAGCAATTCATGGACAGTTTAGAACCTTCAACAATCTTTTCCAAGACATGAAGGAGGAATTGCAAGAGTTAAGAGCTTCACAAAACTCTAATACAACAAGAGCTCGTCCACAAACTAGATTTCAAGTTCATGATGATGAAGATACAGCAGAAACCAATTTCAATAAAATTGATGGAGACTTGGGATCAATTAAGATGAGGATTCTAGAATTCAAAGGTAACAACAATGCTGAAGAATTCCTTGAATGGGAGAGTGACGCGGAACCCTATGGAAATATATTCCATGAACTCTATGACAAGTTTTGAAAGAGATCCAAGATCTAGAATAAACTCCCCTCTATGGCACCCAAAGCTTAAAGAAGTAAGAACACCAATAATAGAGTAAAAGAATAAGATAAACGCCACAAAGAATTGATAAGTTTACCTTGATTCTTGATGCAATTAGAAGAATGCAATCTCACACCCTCTAAAAACATGAACACGCCAAAGGCATGGAAGAAGATGACGCGGAACCCAATGAAAATAAATTTCATGAACTCAATGACAAGTTTTGGAAGAGATCAAAGATCTAGAATAAACTCCCCTCTATAGCACCCAAAGCTTAAAGAAGCAAGAACACCAATAATAGAGTAAAAGAATAAGATAAACGCCATAAAGAATTGATAAGTTTACCTTGATTCTTGATGCAATTAGAAGAATGCAATCTCACACTCTCTAAAAACATGAACACGCCAAAGGCATGGAAGAAGAAAATCTCTCTTTAATTGATTGAATAATTGATGTTATATTTACAAAATAACAAGCTATTTATACTAATCTAAGAGGTCCAGATCCTTAAAGGATTTAGAGTTAGCTAAGGAGTAGGATTTAGCAAATCTAAACCAACTAAGGATAAGACTAATAAAATTAAAACAACTTAAGGATTTGGAGATCTAATCCAAATCCACTAAAGATTGACTAAATCTAATCAAAATAAGGCTAATTATTCAAGGGTGGCCGAAATATTGGAGGCCCAACCCATTAGCAAAGCAAAAACTCAAAGAAAGCTAACTAACTTAATGATAGGCAGGGACAAGCACGGCCTGGGTGTGCTATTTGGCACGGGCGTGCTTCAATGTAGGAGTTCCCTCGGGAGAGTCAGAGGGAAGCACGGCCCGGGTGTGCTATTTGGCAAGGGGTGTGCTTCAAGGTAGTTGTTTTCCTCAGCAAGTCAGACGAGGGCACGGCCTGGGGTGTGCCATCTAGCACGGGCGTGCTAACCAATTCATGTGCCCATTCAACATGTGCTTCTATTAATGTGAGAAATTTAGGTGTTCCTTCAAGTTCTTCATAGCACTTGTTGAAAGCAAGGTCATGGAGCTCTTTTGTAACTTGTTCTTGAATGTGTAAGGACATGGTTGCTCCATACTTCTTTACACGACTCCTTGTAATTGGTCCATTAGGAAGTGCTAATGGATTGCCATTGTTGTGGTTCTTGTTCCCTTGAGCTCCATAGGTGGTTGGTGGTAGTGGATCCGTATCATCCCCCCCTTCTTTAAAAAGATTTGTCCTCAAATCTGCATCCATGTCAAAGGGAGACAAATCACTAACATTAAAAGTTGCAGAAACACCATACTCACCTGGCAAGTCTATTTTGTAGGCATTGTCATTGATGCGCTCTAAGACTTGGAATGGACCATCTCCTCGTGCATCTAGCTTACTCTTCCTTTGGTTGGGAAATCTTTCCTTGCAAAAGTGTACCCAAACCCAATCACCTGGCATGAATACCAACTTCTTTCTGCCCTTGTTTGCTCTTTCAGCATATTGCTTGTTCCTCTTTTCTATGTTGGCTCTAGCCTTCTCATGTAAAGACTTCACCAATTCTGCCTTTTTATCACCATCTAGATTAGAAAGTTCATTCAATGGTAAAGGAACAAGATCTAATACAGTTAGTGGATTAAAGCCATAAACAAGTTCAAATGGACTAAAACCTGAGGTAGAATGTATGCTACGATTATATGCAAACTCAATGAATGGCAAACAATCTTCCCAAGTTTTTAAGTTCTTACCCACAATGGCACGAAGCAATGTTCCTAAGGTTCTATTTACAACTTCAGTTTGTCCATCCGTTTGTGGATGACAAGTTGTAGAATAAAGCAATTTAGTTCCAAGCTTACCCCACAATACTCTCCAAAAGTGTGAAAGGAACTTTGCATCCCTATCAGAAACAATAGTTCTTGGTACCCCATGCAATCTTACCACTTTTTTAAAGAATAATTCAGCAATATTATTGGCATCATCAGTTTTATGACAAGGAATGAAATGAGCCATCTTGCTAAATCTATCAACAACAACAAATATGCTATCTTTACCACGTTTAATCCTAGGTAATCCAAGTACAAAGTCCATAGATATATCAATCCAAGGAGAACTAGGAACAGGTAAAGGCATGTATAATCCATGAGGCATAGACTTAGATTTGGCCTGTTTACAAGTAATACAAGAGTTACAAACCCTTTCTACATCTTTAATCATGTGAGGCCAATAAAAATGTTCATTTAACATATCATAAGTCTTATGTACCCCAAAGTGTCCCATCAATCCCCCACTATGAGATTCAAGCACAAGCAATTCACGCATAGAACATTTAGGCACACAAAGTTTGCTGCCCTTAAACAAATAACCATCATGTCTATAGAACTTATCAAATGCTCCATGCTCACATGCTACATATATGTTGCCAAAATCAGAATCATTCACATACAATTCTTTAACATACTCAAATCCAAGTAATTTAGAACTAAGAGCAGTAATTAGAGTATATCTTCTTGATAATGCATCAGCAACAACATTGTCTTTTCCATGCTTGTATTTAATCACATATGGAAATCGTTCAATAAATTCAACCCACTTACCATGTCTTTTATTGAGCTTACCTTGACCCTTCAAGTGTTTTAGGGCCTCATGGTCAGTATGGATGACAAACTCTTTAGGTAATAAGTAGTGTTGCCAAACATGTAAAGTTCTTACCAAGGCATAAAGCTCTTTGTCATAGGTTGAATAGTTGAGTTGTGCTCCATTCAACTTCTCACTAAAGTAGGCAATTGGCTTCTTTTCTTGCATTAGGACAGCCCCAATTCCCACTCCAGAAGCATCACACTCAATCTCAAAAGTATTCTTAAAATTAGGCAAAGAAAGTATAGGTGCAGAAGTTAACTTCCCTTTTAGTGTTTCGAATGCCCTTTGTTGTTCTTCTCCCCACTTGAACCCAACTTCCTTTTTGATTATTTCTGTTAGTGGTGCTGCAATTGAAGAGAAATCTTTAACAAACCTTCTATAGAAGCTTGCCAACCCATGAAAACTCCTAACTTCAGAAACTGATTTGGGAGTTGGCCACTCTTTGATAGCTTTTACTTTCTCCTCATCTACTTCAATACCCTGTGCACTCACAATAAAACCAAGAAATACAAGTCTATCTATACAAAATGTGCATTTGTTAAGTTTAGCATACAACTTTTCTGTCCTCAAAGTTTGTAACACTATCCTAACATGCTCAATATGATCATTAAGAGACTTGCTATAGATGAGTATATCATCAAAGTATACAACCACAAACTTTCCTAAGGCACGCAATACATGGTTCATAAGCCTCATAAATGTACTAGGTGCATTAGATAGTCCAAAAGGCATAACTAACCATTCATACAAACCATACTTAGTTTTAAAAGCAGTTTTCCATTCATCACCTGGTTGCATTGTAATTTGATGGTAACCACTCATTAAATCAATTTTAGTAAAGTAAGTTGCCCCATGCAATTCATCTAACATATCATCAAGTCTAGGGATAGGGTGTCTATACTTTACAGTGATTTTGTTGACCGCTCTACAATCAACACACATGCGCCATGTTCCATCCTTTTTAGGTACTAGAAGCACGGGAACGGCACACGGGCTCATGCTTTCTCTCACCAAACCTTTCTCCATAAGTTCATCAACTTGCCTTTGCAACTCCTTTGTTTCCATTGGATTGCTTCTATAGGCAGGCCTATTTGGAATGGTGGATCCAGGAATGAAGTCAATTTGATGTTCTATTCCTCTTAAAGGTGGTAAATGATACGGAATCGATACCACTCAACCATAAAGTTCAAGGAAGCATGGGGAACACCTAAGTTTCTCACATTATTGAAAGCACATGTTGAGTTGGACACGTCTGCTACAGTAAATTTGACTTGAAGGCTTGTAGAAGCACGCTCGTGCAAGATAGCACGCCCCAGACCGTGCACTTCTCTGCCTCTAGCGAGGGACACACATACATGCGCGCACGCCAGTGCGCCTTGGCATGCCCAGGCCGTGCACTTCTCTGCCTCTCGCGAGGAACACTCATACATGCGCGCACGCCCGTGCGCCTTGGCACGCCCTGGACCGTGCGACTATCTGCCTCTCATTAGTTAGTTAGCTTATTTTGTGTTTTTGCAATGCTAATGGGTTGGGCCTCCAATATTTCGTCCACCCTTGAATAATTAGCCTTATTTTGATTAGATTTAGTCAATCTTTAGTGGATTTGGATTAGATCTCCAAATCCTTAAGTTGTTATGATTTTGTTAGTCAACTCCTTAGTTGGTTTAGATTTGCTAATCCTACTCCTTAGCTAACTCTAAATCCTCTAAGGATCTGGACTTCTTAGATTAGTATAAATAGCTTGTTATTTTGTAATTATTCAACACATTATTCAATCAATTAAAGAGAGATTTTCTTCTTCCATGCCTTTGGCGTGTTCATGTTTTTAGAGAGTGTGAGATTGCATTCTTCTAATTGCATCAAGAATCAAGGTAAACTTATCAATCTAATTGTGGCGTTTATCTTATTCTTTTTCTCTATTATTGGTGTTCTTGCTTCTTTAAGCTTTGGGTGCCATAGAGAGGGGTTTAGTTTGATCTTGGATCTCTTCCAAAACTTGTCATAGAGTTCATGAAATTTATTTTCATTGGGTTCCGCGTCAGTAAACCACTTGGTAGTTCACTAGGAAAGACATCATCAAATTCCTGCAATATAAAATAAACATAGAAGGCAAACTATCAAGGTTAGTGTTAGTTTCAGCAAATAAAACCTCTTTGTACCTTAGAAGCAATATGGGCTTCTCCAAGGCAATAGCACATTTAACCTCTCTAACTCTTGCATAAAAAGTCTGTTTCTTTTTCTCTACTCTCTATTTTTCACTCACAATTGGGCTATTTATTTGTTTTGTTATTTTTGTGGCCTCTTTTCCTTCATTCTTACTATCTTCTCTCTTTTGTTCTCTCGAAATTTCACTCTCTTTTTTTCTCAAGGCCGAAACCTCTCTCTCTCTCTCTCAACTATCTTTCTATGGTCTTCATAAACCTCTTGAGGTGATAAAGGTACAAGAACCACCTTTTTCCCCTTATGAATCAAAGAATATAGATTGTGGAATCCATCATGAAGTGCTCTTCTATCATATTGCCATGGTCTTCCCAACAATAGATGTCCAGCTTGCATAGGTACTATATCACACAAGATTTCATCTTCATACCATCCAATAGAAAATGGCACAAGTACCTGTTTAGTTACTTTCACTTCCCCACAATCATTCAACCATTGCAACCTATAAGGTTTAGGATGCTTGAGACAAGTCAAGTTCAGTTTGTTTATCATGTTTACACTAGCAACATTAGTGCAACTACCCCCATCAATGATAAGAGTACACACACTTTCCCACTAATCAAACATCTAGTGTGAAATATATTCTCACGTTGCTCAAGGCTTTCTTCTTTAACATGCATGTTCAAAGCTCGCCTAGCAACCAAAGCTTCTCCATGTTCAGGAAGTATCAAATTTTCTGAATCATCATCATCATTATCATGAAGTAATTTAGGCATATCATCATAATCACTACATTCAGATTCAGAACTAACATTCCCATCATCTTTAACAATCATAACCCTTTTATTAGGACATTGAGATGCATAATGCCCTTTCCCCAAACATTTAAAACATTTAATTTCTCTAGAAGGGGTTATAGAGTTAGAGGTACCTTTGTTGCTTTTGAATGGAGTTTGGACAGTTTCTTTACCTTTTGAAGTTGAATCTGTCCTTTGAGAATTAGAACCTCTAAATTCCTTCTTCTCACCTTCTTTAAGCCATTTAGATCCCCATGTGTTGCTGGAATACTTGTTGGTGTTGGATCTCCCCTTTTTCTGTCTTTCAAGTTTCATGGCCATATCTACCATCTCCTCTAAGCTTTCATACCTATACATCTCTAAAGCATCAGCAATGTCTTTATTGAGACCTCCAAGGAATCGTGACATGGTGATTTGCTCTTCTTCCTCAATCTTGGCTCTAGCCATGCAAATCTCCATCTCCTTGTAGTATTCTTCAACACTTCTTCCTCCTTGCACCATTCTAGCTAATTTGTTATGTAAATCCCTAAAGTAATGAGTAGGGACAAATTTTTGGTGCATTAGCTCTTTCATGATCTCCCATGGTGGTACGGGTCGTAATCCCTGCCTTCTTCTTTTCAATAGCAATTGTTCCCACCAAAACATAGCATACCCTTTGAATTCAACAGCAGCAAGATGGGATTTCTTTTCTTGAGAATAGTTATGGCATTCAAAAATTTGTTCTATTTTTCTCTCCCATTCAAGATATTCTTCAGCATTGTTGTTGCCTTTGAATTCTGAAATCCTCATCTTAATTGATCCCAAGTCCCCATCAGGTTTATTAGGATTGGTCTCTTCACTCTCTTCAACATCATGGTCTTGAAATCTGGTTTGTGGACGAGTTCTAGTTGTATTAGAGCTTTGTGAAGCTTTTATCTCTTGCAACTCCTCCCTTATGTCTTGGACAAGATTATTGAAGGTTCTAAACTGTCCTTGAATTGCTTCCATGAAGAGTTTTAATTGAGGATCTTTAATTGGAATTCCATCATTACCATCTCTAGATTTGCCTGAACTCATGGTTAGTATTCAAATGAAAACACAAAAGATTTGGGTTATTGATAAATCACTCCCTCACGTGTTTACACTCTTGAATCACTCCTTGCAATTCTTCTAATTGAACTTCAGAATCTTAGTTCAACCAATCAACTCAAAGATCACGTTTAGAATCAAGGAATAAAAACTTAACAATGAAAAGCAAGCACAAATTCTAGAAAGAAGACTCAAAACGATATGGACAGTAGCACAAGAACATAAATAATGTACTACTTTAATGATTAATTAGAGTGTAGTGAACAAGCAAACACACCCTAACAATGTAATAGAAGCAATAGAAAGCTCACACAAAAACAAAGAAACTAGAATTTAAAAGACAATATTAGGATATGATGTATGAATTTAGCTTACTACAAAGCAAACCAAATATGGACCTAATTAATTCTATCAAAAATAAAGCAAGCAATCAAAGAAAAATAAAAGAAAACAATATTTTAATTAAGGTCAGAACCGTGCACGGGCGTGCTGGATGGAGCACGGGTGTGCGTTGAGGGCCTAGTCCAACTAGTGGAAGTCAGAAAACATGCACGGGTATGCTTGAGGTGAAGCACGGGCGTGCTGTCTTGTGTCCCTTTTAATGCAACCCAAATTAAGTAGGATTCTTAGATTTGACAAGGATTGTAGTAGATTTTGCTCAATCTCAAAAGATATGGTCAACTAATTTTTTTGTTATCTTATCCACAAGTAGTTAAGATTGGATTTTATCACAAGATTATAGTGGATAACTAAATCCCATAAAATATGGTCAAATCCTTTTAAGATTAGGAACAATCCCACTAAATATGGTCAAATCTCCTAAAGATTAGGAATAATCCCACAAAATATGGCAAAATCCCACAAAATAAGGTAAAATCCCTTTGAATTAGGATCAAATCCCTTGGATTCAGGAACAAAACAAGATCCACACAAACAAATTTCAATGGTGGACGAAAATTTTTCTATACTTTTTTTTTTTTTTTTTGTAGTCAACAAGATCTAAGATCTCAACTTCCAGAATTGAAACAAGCACGAAATTACTAAATTTAATTGAAGCAAAAACGAATTGAACTAATCAAACAAGAAAACAAATACAAAAGAAACAAGATGAAGAAGAAAACAAACACAAGAACAATAAGAATAAGAAAACAAATAAACACAGATCCTAGAGCTAAGATAAATAAGAATTTACCTTAATCTTTGGCTCTGATAACAAATTGACGCGTAACCCAATGAAAATAAATTTCATGAACTCAATGACAAGTTTTGGAAGAGATCAAAGATCTAGAATAAACTCCCCTCTATGGCACCCAAAGCTTAAAGAAGCAAGAACACCAATAATAGAGTAAAAGAATAAGATAAACGCCACAAAGAATTGATAAGTTTACCTTGATTCTTGATGCAATTAGAAGAATGTAATCTCACACTCTCTAAAAACATGAACACGCCAAAGGCATGGAAGAAGAAAATCTCTCTTTAATTGATTGAATAATTGATGTTATATTTACAAAATAACAAGCTATTTATACTAATCTAAGAGGTCCAGATCCTTAAAGGATTTAGAGTTAGCTAAGGAGTAGGATTTAGCAAATCTAAACCAACTAAGGATAAGACTTAACAAAATCATAACAACTTAAGGATTTGGAGATCTAATCCAAATCCACTAAAGATTGACTAAATCTAATCAAAATAAGGCTAACTAATCAAGGGTGGTCGAAATATTGGAGGCCCAACCCATTAACAAAGCAAAAACTCAAAAATAACTAACTAATATTTGAGAGGCAGGGAAGTGCACGGCCTGAGGCGTGCTATCTTGCACGGGCGTGCGCGCATGTATGTGTGTTCCTTGTGAGAGGCAGGGAAGAGCACGGCCTGGGGCGTGCTGACTGGCACGGGCGTGCGCGCATGCATGAGTTTCCCTTGCGAGAGGCAGTAGAGTGCACGGTCTGGGGCGTGCTATCTTGCACGGGCGTGCTTCTACAAGCCTTCAAGTCAAATTTACTGTAGCAGACGTGTCCAACTCAACATGTGCTTTCAATAATGTGAGAAACTTAGGTGTTTCTTCAAGTTATTCATAGCACTTGTTGAAAGCAAGGTCATGGAGCTCTTGTGTGATTTGCCCTTGAATGTATAAGGATATGGTTGCTCCATACTTCTTTGCACGGCTCCTTGTAATTGGTCCACTAGGAAGTGCTAATGGATTGCTATTGTTGTGGCCCTTGTTCCCTTGAGCTTCATAGGTGTTTGGTGGTAGTGGATCCGTATCAGAAAGCAAGGTCATGGAGCTCCTGTGTGACTTGTTCTTGAATGTGTAAGGACATGATTGCTCCATACTTCTTTGCACGGCTCCTTGTAATTGCTTCTCTAAGCTTTGGGTGCCATAGAGGAGAGTTTATTCTAGATCTTGGATCTCTTCCAAAACTTGTCATAGAGTTCATGGAATATAGTTCCATAGGGTTCCGCGTCAGTTCCCCACAATCATTCCCCAATTTCGGTAGGATTCTTAGATTTGACAAGGATTGTAGTAGATTTGCTTAATCTCAAAAGATATGGTCAACTAATTCTTGTTATCTTATCCACAACTAGTTAAGATTAGGTTTTATCACAAGATTATAGTGGATAAACTAAATCCCATAAAATATGGTCAAATCTTCTAAGGATTAGGAATAATCCCATAAAATATGGTCAAATCCCACAAAATAAGGTAAAATCCCTTTGAATTAGGATCAAATCCCTTGGATTCAGGAACAAAAACAAGATCCACACCAACAATTTTAATGGTGGACGAAAAATTTTTTTTCTATACTTTTTTTTTTTTAGTCAACAAGATCTAAGATCTAAACTTCCAGATTTGAAATAAGAACGAAATTAATGAATTCAATTGAAGAAAAAAAAACGGATTGAACTAATCAAGCAAGAAAACAAACACACAAAGAAAACAAGATGAAGAAGAAAACAAACACAGGAACAATAAGAACAAGAAAACAAATAAACACAAAGCCTCGAACTAAGATAAATAAGAATTTACCTTAATCTTTGGCTCTGATACCAAACTGACGCGGAACCCTATGGAAATATATTCTATGAACTCTATGACAAGTTTTGGAAGAGATCCAAGATCTAGAATAAACTCCCCTCTATGGCACCCAAAGCTTAAAGAAGCAAGAACACCAATAATAGAGTAAAAGAATAAGATAAACGCCACAAAGAATTGATAAGTTTACCTTGATTCTTGATGCAATGAGAAGAATGCAATCTCACACCCTCTAAAAACATGAACACGCCAAAGGCATGGAAGAAGAAAATCTCTCTTTTAATTGATTGAAAAATTGTTCCAATAATTACAAAATAACAAGCTATTTATACTAATCTAAGAGGTCCAGATCCTTAAAGGATTTAGAGTTAGCGAAGGAGTAGGATTTAGCAAATCTAAACCAATTAAGGATAAGACTAACAAAATCATAACAACTTAAGGATTTGGATATCTAGTCCAAATCCACTAAAGATTGACTAAATCTAAACAAAATAAGGCTAACTAATCAAGGGTGGTCGAAATATTGGAGGCCCAACCCATTAAACAAGCAAAAACTCAAAATAAGCTAACAACTTAATGAGAGGCCGAGACAAGCACGGTCTGGGGTGTGCTATTTGGCACGAGTGTGCTTCAATGTAGGAGTTCCCTCGTGAGAGGCAGAGGGAAGCACGGCCTGGGTGTGCTATTTGGCATGGGCATGCTTCAATGTAGGAGTTCCCTCGTGAGAGGCAGAGGGAAGCACGGTCTGGGTGTGCTATTTGGCACGGGTGTGCTTCAAGGTAGTTGTTTTCCTCAGCAAGTCAGACGAGGGCACGGCCTGGGGTGTGCCATCTAGCACGGGCGTGCTAACCAATTCATGTTCCCACTCAACATGTGCTTCTATTAATGTGAGAAACTTAGGTGTTCCTTCAAGTTCTTCATAGCACTTGTTGAAAGCAAGGTCATGGAGCTCTTTTTGGACTTGTTCATGAATGTGTAAGGACATGGTTGCTCCATACTTCCTTGCACGGCTCCTTGTAATTGGTCCACTAGGAAGTGCTAATGGATTGCCATTGTTGTGGCCCTTGTTCCCTTGAGCTTCATAGGTGGTTGGTGGTGGTGGATCCGTATCATCCCCCCCTTCTTTAAAAAGATTTGTCCTCAAATCTGCATCCATGTTAAAGGGAGACAAATCACTAACATTAAAAGTTGCAGAAACACTATACTCACCTGGCAAGTCTATTTTGTAGGCATTGTCATTGATGCGCTCTAAGACTTGAAATGGACCATCTCCACGTGCATCTAGCTTATTCTTCCTTTGGTTGGGAAATCTTTTCTTGCGAAAGTGTACCCAAACCCAATCACCTGGCATGAACACTAACTTCTTTCTGCCCTTGTTTGCTCTTTCAGCATATTGCTTGTTCCTCTTTTCTATGTTGGCTCTAGCCTTCTCATGTAAAGACTTCACTAATTCTGCCTTTTTATCACCATCTAAATTAGAAAGTTCATTCAAAGGGTTATGATTGCTAAAGATGATGGGAATGTTAGTTCTGAATCTGAATGTAGTGATTATGATGATATGCCTAAATTACTTGATGATAATGATGATGATGATTCAGAAAATTTAATACTTCCTGAACATGGAGAAGCTTTGGTTGCTAGACGTGCTTTGAACATGCATGTTAAAGAAGAAAGCCTTGAGCAACGTGAGAATATATTTCACACTAGATGTTTGATTAGTGGAAAAGTGTGTACTCTTATCATTGATGGGGGTAGTTGCACTAATGTTGCTAGTGTAAACATGGTAAACAATTGAACTTAACTTGTCTCAAGCATCCTAAGCCTTATAGGTTGCAATGGTTGAATGATTGTGGGGAGGTGAAAGTGACTCGACAAGTTCTTGTGCCATTTTCTATTGGAAGGTATGAAGATGAAATCTTATGTGACATAGTACCTATGCAAGCTGGCCATTTATTGTTGGGAAGACCATGGCAATATGATAGAAGAGCATTTCATGATGGATTCCATAATCGATACTCTTTGATTCATAAGGGGAAGAAGGTGGTTCTTGTGCCTTTATCACCTCAAGAGGTTTATGAGGACCAAAGGAAGATACTTGAGAAAGAGAGAGAGGTGATATGGATCAACCATCACTCAACCATGGAGCTCAAGGGAGCAAGGAGAACAACATAGGAGATCCATTAGTGTTTCCTAGTGGGCCAATTACAAGAAGTCAAGCAAAGAGATATGGGGCAGCCATATCCTTATATGTTCAAGCCCAAATTACACAAGAGCTTCATGATGTTGCATTTAACAAGTGTTATGTGGAACTTGAAGGCAAACCTAAGCTTCTTACAATGTTGGAGACATGTGCTGTTGGTGTAGCACACTCTAGCCATGCTAATATGTAAGGGATGTGGGCTTGGACGTGTTCTTATTTCTTGTTGCTTGTTTTGGTCTAATTAATATGTAAGGGATATGGGCTCATAGTGTTTATTTAAGTTGTTTTGGGTTGGTTTTATGATGCATGCAATCTGCCCAATATCAAGTTGTTTGTTTTGGGCTGGAAATGACTTTATTTTGTGTTTTAGAGTTAAGCCCATGTGTTTTGGCCCTAGGGCAGCCTAGTTAGATGCTCTTCTTTAGGGTTATGTTTGTTTAAGGCATATAAATAGCCTCCTTAAGATTAAGATGTAAAACGAGATTTTTTGGCATAAATTGAATCAAAGGCAGAATTGCTCATGCTCTTGCATGTTCTTCTTAATTAGAGTGATTGTGAGAATTTGCTATCCTCTAATTGCATCAAGAATTAAGGTAAACTTATCAATTCATTTGTGGCGTTTATTGATACGGATCCATCATCACTCGTCGCTGGATCGCAAGGAGGCATGGTGAACGACGAAGGAGATCCATTGGTGCTTCCTATCGGACCGATTACAAGGAGCCGTGCCAAGCGATATGGGGCAGCCATATCATTATTTGTTGAAGCCCAAATAACACAAGAACTTCATTATTTGTTCTCCTTTGCTCTTAGAGTGATAGTGAGAGATTGCTTCCTCTAATTGCATCAAGAATTAAGGTAAACTTATCAACTCATTTGTGGCGTTTATCTTGTTCTTTGCTTGATTATTGGTGTTACCGTTTCCTTATAAACGTGGGGTGCCATAGAGCGATTGATCTCGATTATTGGTGTTTCCGTTTCATTATAAACGAGGGGTGCCATAGAGGCGAACTTATATCTCATTCTTTGATTCGATCCGTATCATTTATCTTGTTCTTTGCTCGATTATTGGTGTTACCGTTTCATTATAAACGTGGGGTGCCATAGAGCGTTTTAATCTCGATTATTGGTGTTTCCGTTTTATTATAAACGTGGGGTGCCATAGAGGCGAACTTATAATCCCATTCCTTTGATTTCCGATCCCGGTTCTTTATCAAGAGGTTTCGGCCTTGAGAGAACAAAAGAGAGAAGATAGTAAGAATGAGGGAAAAGAGGCCACAAAAATAACAAAACAAATAAATGGCCCAATTGTGAGAGAAAAAGAAAGAGAGGAGAAAAAGAAACAGACTTTTTATGCAAGAGCTAGAGAGATTAAGTGTGCTATTGCCTTGGAGAAGCCTATATTGCTTCTAAGGTATAAAGAGGTTTTACTTGCTGAAACTAACACTAACCTTGATAGTTTGCCTTCTATGTTTGTTTCTATGTTGCAGGAATTTGATGATGTCTTTCCTAGTGAATTACCTAGTGGTTTACCACCTTTAAGGGGAATAGAACATCAAATTGACTTCATTCCTGGATCCACCATTCCAAATAGGCCTGCCTATAGAAGCAATCCGATGGAAACAAAGGAGTTGCAAAGGCAAGTTGATGAACTAATGGAGAAAGGTTTGGTAAGAGAAAGCATGAGCCCGTGTGCTGTTCCCGTGCTTCTAGTACCTAAAAAGGATGGAACATGGCGCATGTGTGTTGATTGTAGAGCGGTCAACAAAATCACAGTAAAGTATAGACACCCTATCCCTAGACTTGATGATATGTTAGATGAATTGCATGGGGCAACTTACTTTACTAAAATTGATCTAATGAGTGGTTACCATCAAATTAGAATGCAACCAGGTGATGAATGGAAAACTACTTTTAAAACTAAGTATGGTTTGTATGAATGGTTAGTTATGCCTTTTGGACTATCTAATGCACCTAGTACATTCATGAGGCTTATGAACCATGTATTGCGTGCCTTCTTAGGAAAGTTTGTGGTTGTATACTTTGATGATATACTCATCTATAGCAAGTCTCTTAATGATCATATTGAGCATGTTAGGATAGTATTACAAGAATTGAGATCTGAAAAGTTGTATGCTAAACTTAACAAATGCACATTTTGTATAGATAGACTTGTATTTCTTGGTTTTATTGTGAGTGCACAGGGTATTGAAGTAGATGAGGAGAAAGTAAAAGCTATCAAAGAATGGCCAACTCTCAAATCAGTTTCTGAAGTTAGGAGCTTTCATGGGTTGGCAAGCTTTTATAGAAGGTTTGTTAAAGATTTCTCTTCAATTGCAGCACCACTAACAGAAATAATCAAAAAGGAAGTTGGGTTCAAGTGGGAAGATGAACAACAAAGAGCGTTTGACACGCTGACGCGGAACCCAATGAAAATAAATTTCATGAACTCAATGACAAGTTTTGGAAGAGATCAAAGATCTAGAATAAACTCCCCTCTATGGCACCCAAAGTTTAATGAAGCAAGAACACCAATAATAGAGTAAAAGAATAAGATAAACGCCACAAAGAATTGATAAGTTTACCTTGATTCTTGATGCAATTAGAAGAATGCAGTCTCACACTCTCTAAAAACATGAACACGCCTAAGCATGAAGAAGTAGTCTTTAATTCATTGAATAATTGTTGAATAATTACAAAATAACAAGCTATTTATACTAATCTAAGAGGTCCAGATCCTTAGAGGATTTAGAGTTAGCTAAGGAGTAGGATTAGCAAATCTAAACCAACTAAGGAGTTGACTAACAAAATCATAACAACTTAAGGATTTGGAGATCTAATCCAAATCCACTAAAGATTGACTAAATCTAATCAAAATAAGGCTAATTATTCAAGGGTGGCCGAAATATTGGAGGCCCAACCCATTAGCAAAGCAAAAACTCAAAAATAACTAACTAATATTTGAGAGGCAGGGACAAGCACGGCCTGGGTGTGCTATTTGGCACGGGCGTGCTTCAATGTAGGAGTTCCCTCGTGAGAGTCAGAGGGAAGCACGGCCTGGGTGTGCTATTTAGCATGGCGGTGCTTCAAAGTCAGAGGGAAGCACGGCCTGGGTGTGCTATTTGGCACGGGGTGTGCTTCAAGGTAGTTGTTTTCCTCAGCAAGTCAGACGAGGGCACGGCCTGGGGTGTGCCATCTAGCACGGGCGTGCTAACCAATTCATGTTCCCATTCAACATGTGCTTCTATTAATGTGAGAAACTTAGATGTTCTCCATGCTTCCTTGAGCTTTATGTTTGAGTGGTAACCATTTCGTATCACACGCTTAAGGGGAAGTTAACTTCTGCACCTATACTTTCTTTACCTAATTTTGAAGGTACTTTTGAGATTGAGTGTGATGCATCCGGTGTGGGAATTGGGGCTGTCCTAATGCAAGAAAAGAAACCAATTGCCTACTTTAGTGAGAAGTTGAATGGAGCACAGCTCAACTATTCAACCTATGACAAAGAACTTTATGCCTTGGTAAGAACTTTAAATGTTTGGCAACACTACTTATTGCCTAAGGAGTTTGTCATTCACACAGATCATGAGGCCCTAAAACACTTGAAGGGTCAAGGTAATGACGCGGAACCCAAAGGAAATAAATTCCATGAACTGTATGACAAGTTTTGGAAGAGATCAAAGATCTAAATAAACTCCCCTCTATGGCACCCAAAGCTTAAAGAAGTAAGAACACCAATAATAGAGTAAAAGAATAAGATAAACGCCACAAAAGAATTGATAAGTTTACCTTGATTCTTGATGCAATTAGAAGAATGCAATCTCACACTCTCTCTAAAGCAAGAACACGCCAAAGCATGAAGAAGAAATTCTATTTCATTGATTGAATAATAATGTGTCTTTAATTACAAAATAACAAGCTATTTATACTAATCTAAGAGGTCCAGATCCTTAAAGGATTTAGAGTTAGCTAAGGAGTAGGATTTAGCAAATCTAAACCAACTAAGGATAAGACTAATAAAATCAAAACAACTTAAGGATTTGGAGATCTAATCCAAATCCACTAAAGATTGACTAAATCTAATCAAAATAAGGCTAATTATTCAAGGGTGGCCGAAATATTAGAGGCCCAACCCATTAGCAAAGCAAAAACTCAAAATAAGCTAACTAACTTAATGATAGGCAGGGACAAGCACGGCCTGTGATACGGATCCATCATCACTCGTCGCTGGATCACAAGGAGGCATGGTGAACGACGAAGGAGATCCATTGGTGCTTCCTATTGGACCGATTACAAGGAGCCGTGCCAAGCAATATGGGGCAGCCATATCATTATTTGTTCAAGCCCAAATAACACAAGAACTGCATGATGTTGCATTCAACAAGTGTTGTGAGGAACTTGAAGGCATTCCTAAGCTTCTAATGTTGTTGGTGGCTCTTTAAGTGGAGGAAAGCACGCTGCTACAGTAACGTGCTACAGGAACTCAGACGCGCTACAGTGCTACAGTTAGGCGTGTTTTATTTGTTTTATGCTTCATTAAGCCCTAGTTTCTTGTTTTAGTATAAATATCTTGTATTCCATGTAAGAACACAACTTTGAGATATTGAAAACTTCATTTGTTTAAGCTTTGCTTGTACTCCTTTGCTTAGAGTGATAGTGAGAGATTGCTTCCTCTAATTGCATCAAGAATTAAGGTAAGCTTATCAACTTGTTTGTGGCGTTTATCTTGTTCTTTGCTCGATTATTGGTGTTACCGTTTCATTATAAACGTGGGGTGCCATAGAGCATTTAATCTCGATTATTGGTGTTTCCGTTTCATTATAAACGTGGGGTGCCATAGAGGCGAACTTATATCTCATTCTTTGATCCGATCCGTGTCAGCCTGGGTGTGCTATTTGGCACGGGCGTGCTTCAATGTAGGAGTTCCCTCGGGAGAGTCAGAGGGAAGCACGGCCCGGGTGTGCTATTTGGCACGGGGGTGCTTCAGAGTCAGAGGGAAGCATGGCCTGGGTGTGCTATTTGGCACGGGGTGTGCTTCAAGGTAGTTGTTTTCCTCAGCAAGTCAGACGAGGGCACGACCTGGGGTGTGCCATCTAGCATGGGCGTGCTAACTAATTCATGTTCCCATTCAACATGTGCTTCTATTAATGTGAGAAATTTAGGTGTTCCTTCAAGTTCTTCATAGCACTTGTTGAAAGCAAGGTCATGGAGCTCTTTTGTAACTTGTTCTTGAATGTGTAAGGACATGGTTGCTCCATACTTCTTTGCACGACTCCTTGTAATTGGTCCATTAGGAAGTGCTAATGGATTGCCATTGTTGTGGTCCTTGTTCCCTTGAGCTCCATAGGTGGTTGGTGGTAGTGGATCCGTATCATCCCCCCCCCCCCTTCTTTAAAAAGATTTGTCCTCAGATCTGCAATCATGTCAAAGGGAGACAAATCACTAACATTAAAAGTTGCAGAAACACCATACTCACCTGGCAAGTCTATTTTGTAGGCATTGTCATTGATGCGCTCTAAGACTTGGAATGGACCATCTCCTCGTGCATCTAGCTTACTCTTCCTTTGGTTGGGAAATCTTTCCTTGCGAAAGTGTACCCAAACCCAATCACCTGGCATGAATACCAACTTCTTTCTGCCCTTGTTTGCTCTTTCAGCATATTGCTTGTTCCTCTTTTCTATGTTGGCTCTAGCCTTCTCATGTAAAGACTTCACCAATTCTGCCTTTTTATCACCATCTAGATTAGAAAGTTCATTCAATGGTAAAGGAACAAGATCTAATACAGTTAGTGGATTAAAGCCATAAACAAGTTCAAATGGACTAAAACCTGAGGTAGAATGTATGCTACGATTATATGCAAACTCAATGAATGGCAAACAATCTTCCCAAGTTTTTAAGTTCTTACCCACAATGGCACGAAGCAATGTTCCTAAGGTTCTATTTACAACTTCAGTTTGTCCATCCGTTTGTGGATGACAAGTTGTAGAATAAAGCAATTTAGTTCCAAGCTCACCCCACAATACTCTCCAAAAGTGTGAAAGGAACTTTGCATCCCTATCAGAAATAATAGTTCTTGGTACCCCATGCAATCTTACCACTTCTTTAAAGAATAATTCAGCAATATTATTGGCATCATCAGTTTTATGACAAGGAATGAAATGAGCCATCTTGCTAAATCTATCAACAACAACAAATATGCTATCTTTACCACGTTTAGTCCTAGGTAATCCAAGTACAAAGTCCATAGATATATCAATCCAAGGAGAACTAGGAACAGGTAAAGGCATGTATAATCCATGAGGCATAGACTTAGATTTGGCCTGTTTATAAGTAATACAAGAGTTACAAACCCTCTCTACATCTTTAATCATGTGAGGCCAATAAAAGTGTTCATTTAACATATCATGAGTCTTATGTACCCCAAAGTGTCCCATCAATCCCCCACTATGAGATTCAAGCACAAGCAATTCACGCATAGAACATTTAGGCACACAAAGTTTGTTGCCCTTAAACAAATATCCATCATGTCTATAGAACTTATCAAATGCTCCATGTTCACATGCTATATATATGTTGCCAAAATCAGAATCATTCACATACAATTCTTTAACATACTCAAATCCAAGCAATTTAGAACTAAGAGCAGTAATTAGAGTATATCTTCTTGATAATGCATCAGCAACAACATTGTCTTTTCCATGCTTGTATTTAATCACATATGGAAATTGTTCAATAAATTCAACCCACTTACCATGTCTTTTATTGAGCTTACCTTGACCCTTCAAGTGTTTTAGGGCCTCATGGTCAGTATGGATGACAAATTCTTTAGGTAATAAGTAGTGTTGCCAAACATGTAAAGTTCTTACCAAGGCATAAAGCTCTTTGTCATAGGTTGAATAGTTGAGTTGTGCTCCATTCAACTTCTCACTAAAGTAGACAATTGGTTTCCTTTCTTGCATTAGGACAGCCCCAATTCCCACTCCAGAAGCATCACACTCAATCTCAAAAGTATTCTCAAAATTAGGCAAAGAAAGTATAGGTGCAGAAGTTAACTTCCCTTTAAGTGTGTCAAATGTCTTTTGTTGCTCTTCTTCCCACTTGAATCCAACTTCCTTTTTGATTATTTCTGTTAGTGGTGCTGCAATTGAAGAGAAATCTTTAACAAATCTTCTATAAAAGCTTGCCAACCCCATGAAAACTCCTAACTTCAGAAACTGATTTGGGAGTTGGCCATTCTTTGATAGCTTTTACTTTCTCCTCATCTACTTCAATACCCTGTGCACTCACAATAAAACCAAGAAATACAAGTCTATCTATACAAAATGTGCATTTGTTAAGCTTAGCATACAACTTTTCAGTCCTTAAAGTTTGTAACACTATCCTAACATGCTCAACATGATCATTAAGAGACCTGCTATAGATGAGTATATCATCAAAGTATACAACCACAAATTTTCCTAAGAAGGCACGCAATACATGGTTCATAAGCCTCATAAAAGTACTAGGTGCATTAGATAGTCCAAAAGGCATAACTAACCATTCATACAAACCATACTTAGTTTTAAAAGCAGTTTTCCATTCATCACCTGGTTGCATTCTAATTTGATGGTAACCACTCATTAAATCAATTTTAGTAAAGTAAGTTGCCCCATGCAATTCATCCAACATATCATCAAGTCTAGGGATAGGGTGTCTATACTTTACTGTGATTTTGTTGACTGCTCTACAATCAACACACATGTGCCATGTTCCATCCTTTTTAGGTACTAGAAGCACGGGAACAGCACATGGGCTCATGCTTTCTCTTACCAAACCTTTCTCCATAAGTTCATCAACTTGCCTTTGCAACCCCTTTGTCTCCATTGGATTGCTTCTATAGGCAGGCCTATTTGGAATGGTGGATCCAGGAATGAAGTCAATTTGATGTTCTATTCCTCTTAAAGGTGGTAAACCACTTGGTAATTCACTAGGAAAGACATCATCAAATTCCTGTAACATAGAAACAAACATAGAAGGCAAACTTTCAAGGTTAGCGTTAGTTTCAGCAAATAAAACCTCTTTGTACCTTAGAAGCAATATGGGCTTCTCCAAGGCAATAGCACACTTAATCTCCCTAACTCTTGCATAAAAAGTCTGTTTCTTTTTCTCCTCTCTTTCTTTTTCTCTCACAATTGGGCCATTGATTTGTTTTGTTATTTTTGTGGCCTCTTTTCCCTCATTCTTACTATCTTCTCTCTTTTGTTCTCTCAAAACCTCACTCTCTTTTTTTCTCAAGGCCGAAACCTCTCTCTCTCTCTCTCAAGTATCTTTCTTTGGTCTTCATAAACCTCTTGAGGTGATAAAGGTACAAGAACCACCTTTTTCCCCTTATGAATCAAAGAGTATCGATTGTGGAATCCATCATGAAGTGCTTTTCTATCATATTGCCATGGTCTTCCCAACAATAGATGTCCAGCTTGCATAGGTGCTATATCACACAAAATTTCATCTTCATACCATCCAATAGAAAATGGCACTAGTACCTGTTTAGTCACTTTCACCTCCCCACAATCATTCAACCATTGCAACCTATAAGGTTTAGGATGCTTGAGACAAGTCAAGTTCAGTTTGTTTACCATGTTTACACTAGCAACATTAGTGCAACTACCCCCATCAATAATAAGAGTACATACTTTTCTGCTAATCAAACATCTAGTGTGAAATATGTTCTCACGTTGCTCAAGGCTTTCTTCTTTAAGATGCATGTTCAAAGCACGTCTAGCAACCAAAGCTTCTCCATGTTCAGGAAGTATTAAATTTTCTGAATCATCATTATTATCATCTAAATTAGGCATATCATCATAATCACTACATTCAGATTCAGAACTAACATTCCCATCATCTTTAGCAATCATAACCCTTTTATTAGGACATTGAGATGCATAATGCCCTTTCCCCAAACATTTAAAACATTTAATTTTTCTAGAAGGGGTTGTAGAGTTAGAAGTACCTTTGTTGCTTTTGAATGGAGTTTGGACAGTCTCTTTACCTTTTGAAGTTGAATCTGTCCTTTGAGAATTAGAACCCTTAAATTCCCTCTTCTCACCTTCTTTGGGCCATTTAGATCCCCATGTGTTGCTGGAATACTTGTTGGTGGATCTCCCCTTTTTCTGCCTTTCAAGTTTCATGGCCATATCTATCATATCTTCCAATGTATCATACCTATATATCTCTAAGGCATCTGCAATATCTTTATTTAGACCTCCAAGGAATCGTGACATGGTGAATTGCTCATCTTCTTCAATCTTGGCTCTAGCCATACAAATCTCCATCTCCTTGTAGTATTCTTCTACACTCCTTCCTCCTTGCACCATTCTAGCTAATTTATTGTGTAAATCCCTAAAGTAATGAGTAGGGACAAATTTTTGGTGCATTAGTTCTTTCATGAGCTCCCATGGTGGTAAGGGTCGTAATCCCTTCCTTCTTCTTTTCAATAGCAATTGTTCCCACCAAAACATAGCATAGCCTTTGAATTCTACAGCAGCAAGGTGAGATTTCTTTTCTTGAGAATAGTTATGGCATTCAAAAATTTGTTCTACTTTTCTCTCCCATTCAAGGTACTCTTCAACATTGTTGTTGCCTTTGAATTCTGGAATCCTCATCTTAATTGATCCCAAGTCCCCATCAAGTTTATTAGGATTGGTCTCTTCACTCTCTTCAACATCATGGTCTTGAAATTTGGTTTGTGGACGAGTTCTAGTTGTATTAGAGCTTTGTGAAGCTTTTATCTCTTGCAATTCTTCCCTCATGTCTTGGACAAGATTATTGAAGGTTCTAAACTGTCCTTGAATTGCTTCCATGAAGAGTTTTAATTGAGGATCTTTAATTGGAATTCCATCATTACCATCTCCAGATTTGCCTGTACTCATGGTTAGTATTCAAAGAAAACACAAAAGATTTGGGTTATTGATAAATCACTCCCTCACGTGTTTACACTCTTGAATCACTCCTTGCAATTCTTCCAATTGAACTTCAGAATCTTAGTTCAACCAACCAACTCAAAGATCACGTTTAGAATCAAGGAATAAAACTTAACAATGAAAAGCAAGCACAAATTCTAGAATGAAGACTCAAAACGATATGGACAGTAGCACAAGAACATAAACAATGCACTACTTTAATGATCAATTAGAGTGTAGTGAACAAGCAAACACACCCTAATAATGTAATAGAAGCAACAGAAAGCTCACACAAAAACAAAGAAACTAGAATTTAAAAGACAATATTAGGGTATAATGCATGAATTTAGCTTACTACAAAGCAAACCAAATATGGACCTAATTAATTCTACCCAAAACAAAGCAAGCAAACAAAGAAAAATTAAAAGAAAACAATTTTAAGATAGGGTCAGAACAGAGCACGGGCGTGCTAGATGGAGCACGGGTGTGCGTTTAAGTTCTAGTCCAACAAGTGGAAGTCAGAAAAGTGCACGGTTGTGCTTTGAGGTGAAGCACGGGCGTGCTGCCTTGTGTCCCTTTTCAATGCAACCCAATTTAAGTAGGATTCTTAGATTTGACAAGGATTGTAGTAGATTTTGCTCAATCTCAAAAGATATGGTCAACTAATTTTTTTGTTATCTTATCCACAAGTAGTTAAGATTGGATTTTATGACAAGATTATAGTGGATAACTAAATCCCATAAAATATGGTCAAATCCCTTTAGGATTAGGAACAATCCCACTAAATATGGTCAAATCTCCTAAGGATTAGGAATAATCCCACAAAATATGGCAAAATCCCACAAAATAAGGTAAAATCCCTTTGAATTAGGATCAAATCCCTTGGATTCAGGAACAAAATCAAGATCCACACAAGCAATTTCAATGGTGGACGAAATTTTCTTTCTATACTTTATTTTTTTTATTTTTTTATTTTTTAGTCAACAAGATCTAAGATCTAAACTTCCAGACTTGAACAATAACGAAATTTATGAAATTTAATTGAAGCAAAACGAATTGAACTAATCAAATAAGAAAAACAAACACAAAGAAACAAGATGAACAAGAAAACAAACACAAGAACAAGATGAATAAGAAAACAAATAAACACAAACCCTAGAGCTAAGATAAATAAGAATTTACCTTAATCTTTGGCTCTGATACCAAACTGACGCGAAACCCAATGAAAATAAATTTCATGAACTCAATGACAAGTTTTGGAAGAGATCAAAGATCTAGAATAAACTCCCCTCTATGGCACCCAAAGCTTAAAGAAGCAAGAACACCAATAATAGAGTAAAAGAATAAGATAAACGCCACAAAGAATTGATAAGTTTACCTTGATTCTTGATGCAATTAGAAGAATGCAATCTCACACTCTCTAAAAACATGAACACGCCAAAGGCATGGAAGAAGAAAATCTCTCTTTAATTGATTGAATAATTGATGTTATATTTACAAAATAACAAGCTATTTATACTAATCTAAGAGGTCCAGATCCTTAAAGGATTTAGAGTTAGCTAAGGAGTAGGATTTAGCAAATCTAAACCAACTAAGGATAAGACTAATAAAATCAAAACAACTTAAGGATTTGGAGATCTAATCCAAATCCACTAAAGATTGACTAAATCTAATCAAAATAAGGCTAATTATTCAAGGGTGGCCGAAATATTAGAGGCCCAACCCATTAGCAAAGCAAAAACTCAAAATAAGCTAACTAACTTAATGATAGGCAGGGACAAGCACGGCCTGGGTGTGCTATTTGGCACGGGCGTGCTTCAATGTAGGAGTTCCCTTGGGAGAGTCAGAGGGAAGCACGGCCCGAGTGTGCTATTTGGCACGGTGGTGCTTCAGAGTCAGAGGGAAGCACGGCCTGGGTGTGCTATTTGGCACGGGGTGTGCTTCAAGGTAGTTGTTTTCCTCAGCAAGTCAGACGAGGGCACGGCCTAGGGTGTGCCATCTAGCACGGGCGTGCTAACCAATTCATGTTCCCATTCAACATGTGCTTCTATTAATGTGAGAAATTTAGGTGTTCCTTCAAGTTCTTCATAGCACTTGTTGAAAGCAAGGTCATGGAGCTCTTTTGTAACTTGTTCTTGAATGTGTAAGGACATGGTTGCTCCATACTTCTTTGCACGACTCCTTGTAATTGGTCCATTAGGAAGTGCTAATGGATTGCCATTGTTGTGGTCCTTGTTCCCTTGAGCTCCATAGGTGGTTGGTGGTAGTGGATCCGTATCATATGACTAACAAAAATCATAACAACTTAAGGATTTGGATATCTAATCCAAATCTACTAAAGATTGACCAAATCTAAACAAATCTAGGATAAGGAATAATTAATCCAAACTAACAAAGGATAAGGAATAATTAATCCAAACCAACTAAGGATAAGGAATAATTAATCCAAACAAACTAAGGATAAGGACTAACTAATCCAAACAAACTAAGGATAAGGACAAATTGATCCAAACCAACTAAGGATAAGGAATAATTAATCCAAACCAACTAAGGATAAAAATAAAAGGGTGGCCCAATTTATTGTGGCCCAACCCATTAACAACATTAAAACTCAAAACTAACAAAAATGGGCTAACTTATTATGCCAAAGTTAGGCTCTAGTATGGCCAGGGCATGCCATATGGTGGAATTTCAGATTCCATCTCAACATGTGGTTCTATTAATGTGAGAAACTTAGGTGTTCTCCATGCTTCCTTGAGATCTATGGTTGAGTGGTAGCGATTCCGTATCATTCCCCCTTTCCTCGAAAAGATTCTTCCTCGAATCTTAATTAGAAGTTGAGGTATCCATGCTCTCTTGATCTCCATGGTTGCTCCATATTTCTTTGCATGACTTCTTGTAATTGATCCACTAGGTAGCACTAATGGATTTTTCATGTTGTTCTCCTTGCTCCCTTGAGTTCCATGGATGAGTGATGGCGGATTCGTATCATTCCCCCTTTCCTCGAAAAGATTTGTCCTCAAATCTGCATCCATGTCAAAAGGAGACAAATCACTAACATTGAAAGTAATGGAAACACTATACTCACCTGGTAAGCCTATCTTGTAGGTGTTGTCATCAACGTGCTCCACGACTTGGAATGGTCCATCTCCACGTTCATCAAGCTTAATCTTTCCTTGGTTGGAAAACTTTTCCTTGCGAAAATGTACCCAAACCCAATCTCCAGGTTTAAACACATCATGGCTTCTTCTCTTATTGGCACGGTTGGCATAGCCTTTGTTCTTCATGTTCATATGAACCCTAGCCTTAGCGTGCATCTCCTTCACCAATGTAAGCTTCTTCTTACCATTAGGGAATCCCTGCAATAAAGAAACAAAACTAGAAGGTGGAGAAGAAGTGTCAATGTTAGTCAAATTATGCAAAAACTCCTTAAACCGAATCATTAGGACCGGTCTACCTTTACTCACACTGTTTTGGAACTCTCTCTTTCTCACATACATAATTTGTTTCTCTTTTTCACTCACAATTGGGCCATTAATTTGTTTTGTTATTTTTGTGGCCTCTTTCCCTTCCTCCTTACTCTTTTCACTCTTTTGTTCTCTCAATCTTGAAGTTTCACTCTCTCATGGGCCATCATTTTGTTTTGTTTGTTCTGTGGCTTCTTCCTCCTCTTTTTCTTCAATCTTTTCACACTTTGGTTCTTTTGAAATCTCATTCTCATTTTTCCTCAAGGCCGAAACCTCTCTTTCTCTCTCAATTATCTTCCTTTGATCTTCATATACTTCTTGAGGTGATAATGGATCAAGAACCATCTTTTTATCCTCAATTGAAGATTGGCAATCCTCTTCTGGAAACACATCTTCAAATTCTTGCAAAGGATCAACAAACACACTTTGCAAAGATGGGTTAGGATCATTGATGGTCAAACAAACTTCTTTGCACAAAGGTACAATTATAGGTTGCATTTGTCTTTCCTTTTCTTCTCCCTCTTTCTTTTTATTTTTACTTTGTATATTTTCACTCATTTTATTTTTACACTCTTTTTCTTTATTGACAGTCTCAAAACTCATCTTTTGATTTCCATATTGGTCTTCACACGCCTCTTTTGAGGAACATGATCTTGGGCCAGTCATCCATCCATCCTTTGTGAATGAATACCTATTGAGATAATCCACATTTTTCCTTCCTTGCACCCTTCCTGACTTATTGTTCAAATCCCTAGAGTAATGAGTAGGGACAAATTTTTGGTGCATCAACTCCTTCATGATCTCCCATGGTGGTACAGGTTGCATTCCTTTTCTTTTTCTGTTTAATAGCAATTGTTCCCACCAAAACATAGCATAACCCTTGAATTTGATAGCTGCAAGGTGAGATTTCTTTTCTTGAGAATAATTATGGCATTCAAAGATTTGTTCTACCTTTCTTTCCCATTCGAGGTATTCTTCAGCGTTGTTGTTACCATAAAATTCTGGAATCTTCATCTTGATGGATTCAAAGTGTCGATCAACCTTACCAACATCAGTGTTTCTAGCCTTCTCTTCATTATGGGCTTGAAATCTAGGAGTACGTTGATGAGCTCTTGTTGCATTAGAGCTTCGGGCTGCTTTTATTTCTTGCAATTCTCCCCTCATGTCGTGGACAAGATTATTGAAAGTTCTAAATTGTCCTTGGATTGCTTCCATGAAAAGTTTCAATTGAGGGTCCTCTATTTGACTTTCATCCCCATTGGGCTCTCCAGATTTGCTCAAAGTCATTGTTAATATTCAAAGAGAAAACACAAAAGATTTGGGTTATTGATAAATCACTCCCTCACGTGTTTACACTCATTTGATCACTTATTGCAATTCCTCCAATTGAACTTCAGAATCTTAGGCCAACCAATTCAACTCAAAAGCACGTTTAGAAACAAGGAATAAATCTTAACAATAAAAAGCAAGCACAAGTTCTAGAAAGAAGACTCAAAACGAGATGGATAGCAGTACAAGAACAAAATAATGCACTACTTTAATTATCAATTAGAGTGTAGTAAACAAGCAAACACACCCTAACAATGTAATAGAAGCAAAAGAAAGCTCAATCAAGAATAAAGAAACTAGAATTTAAAAGACAATTTTTGGATATAATGTATGAATTTAGCTTACTACAAAGCAAACCAAATATGGACCTAATTAATTCTACCCAAATCAAAGCAAGCAATCAAAGAAAAATCCACAAATAAAAGATTTTTTTTTATAAGGTCAGAGCCTAACACGGGCGTGCTAATTGTGAAGCACGGGCGTGCTGACTTGTATCCTCTTTTATCCTATCAATTAACCCAATTTAGTTAGGATTAGATTTTGACAAGGATTATAGTGGATAAGCTTAATCTAAAAAGATATGGATAACTAATTCTTGTTACCTTATCCACAAAGTAGTTAAGATTGGATTTTATCAAAGATTATAGTGGATAAACTTAATTTCCACAAAATAAGGTCAAATCCCTAATATTTAGGAACAAAATCCCTATGAATTAGGAACAAAATCCACATAATAACTCAAGCTTCAATGGTGGATGAATTTGATTGGATTTTATCAAATATTACAGTGGATAAAATTAATTTCCACAAAATAAGGTCAAATCCCTAAGATTTAGGAACAAAATCCCTATGAATTAGGAACAAAATCCACATAATAATTCAAGCTTCAATGGTGGACGAATTTGATTGGATTTTATCAAAGATTACAGTGGATAAACTTAATCTCCACAAAATAAGGTCAAATCCCTAAGATTTAGGAACAAAATCCCTATGAATTAGGAACAAAATCCACACAATAACTCAAGCTTCAATGGTGGACGAATTTGATTGGATTTTATCAAATATTATAGTGGATAAACTTAATCTCCACAAAATAAGGTCAAATCCCTAAGGATTAGGAACAATCCCACAATTTAAGGTAAAATCCCTAAGAATTAGGAACAAATCCCACCAAATATGGTCAAATCCCTAAGAATTAGGAATAAAATCCACACAACTCAAGCAATATTAATGGTGGACGAAAATTTTTATACTCTTTTTTTTTTTTAATCAACAAGATCTAAGATCAAAACTTCCAGACTTGAACAAGAACGAAATTAATAAATTTAATTAAAGCAAAACGAATTGAACTAACCAAACAAGAAAACAAACACAAAAGAAACAAGATGAACAAGAAAACAAACACAAAAACAAGAAGAACAAGAAAACAAACCCTAGAACTAAGATAAATAAGAATTTACCTTAATATTTGGCTCTGATACCAAACTGACGCGGAACCCAATGGAAATAAATTCCATGAACTGTATGACAAGTTTTGGAAGAGATCAAAGATCTAAATAAACTCCCCTCTATGGCATCCAAAGCTTAAAGAAGTAAGAACACCAATAATAGAGTAAAAGAATAAGATAAACGCCACAAAAGAATTGATAAGTTTACCTTGATTCTTGATGCAATTAGAAGAATGCAATCTCACACTCTCTCTAAAGCAAGAACACGCCAAAGCATGAAGAAGAAATTGTATTTCATTGATTGAATAATAATGTGTCTTTAATTACAAAATAACAAGCTATTTATACTAATCTAAGAGGTCCAGATCCTTAAAGGATTTAGAGTTAGCTAAGGATTAGGATTTAGTAAATCTAAACCAACTAAGGATATGACTAACAAAAATCATAACAACTTAAGAATTTAGATATCTAATCCAAATCTAAACAAATCTAAACAAATCTAGGATAAGAAATAATTAATCCAAACTAACTAAGGATAAGGAATAATTAATCCAAACCAACTAAGGATAAGGAATAATTAATCCAAACCAACTAAGGATAAGGACTAACTAATCCAAACAAACTAAGGATAAGGACTAACTAATCCAAACCAACTAAGGATAAGGAATAATTAATCCAAACCAACTAAGGATAAAAATAAAAGGGTGGCCCAATTTATTGTGGCCCAACCCATTAACAACATTACAACTCAAAACTAACAAAAATGGGCTAACTTATTACGCCAAAGTTAGGCTCTAGTATGGCCAGGGCATGCCATATGCTGGAATTTCAGATTCCATCTCAACATGTGGTTCTATTAATGTGAGAAACTTAGGTGTTCTCCATGCTTCCTTGAGATCTATGGTTGAGTGGTAGCGATTCCGTATCAGGTAAGCTCAATAAAAGGCATGGTAAGTGGGTTGAATTTATTGAACAATTTCCATATGTGATTAAATACAAGCATGGAAAAGATAATATTGTTGCTGATGCATTGTCAAGAAGATTACTGCTCTTAGCTCTAAATTGCTTCGATTTGAGTATGTTAAGGACTTATATGTGAATGATTCTGACTTTGGCAACATATATGTAGCATGTGAGCATGGAGCATTTGATAAGTTCTATAGACATGATGGATATTTGTTTAAGGGCAGCAAACTTTGTGTGCCTAAATGTTCTATGCGTGAATTGCTTGTGCTTGAATCTCATAGTGGGGGATTGATGGGACACTTTGGAGTACATAAGACTTATGATATGTTGAATGAACACTTTTATTGGCCTCATATGATTAAAGATGTAGAAAGAATTTGTAATTCTTGTATTACTTGTAAACAGGCCAAATCTAAGTCTATGCCTCATGGATTATACATGCTTGTACCTGTTCCTAGTTCTCCTTGGATTGATATATCTATGGACTTTGTACTCGGATTACCTAGGACTAAACGTGGTAAAGATAGCATATTTGTTGTTGTTGATAGATTTAGCAAGATGGCTCATTTTATTCCTTGTCATAAAACTGATGATGTCAATAATGTTGCTGATCTATTCTTTAGAGAAGTGGTAAGGTTACATGGGGTACCAAGAACTATAGTTTCTGATAGGGATGCAAAGTTCCTTTCACACTTTTGGAGAGTTTTGTGGGGTAAGCTTGGAACTAAACTGCTTTATTCTACAACTTGTCATCCACAAACAGATGGACAAACTGAAGTTGTGAATAGAACTTTAGGAACATTGCTTTATGCCATAGTGGGTAAGAACTTAAAAACTTGGGAAGATTGTTTGCCATTCATTGAGTTTGCATATAATCGTAGCATACATTCTACCTCAGGTGACGCGGAACCCAATGAAAATAAATTTCATGAACTCAATGACAAGTTTTGGAAGAGATCAGAGATCTAGAATAAACTCCCCTCTATGGCACCCAAAGCTTAAAGAAGCAAGAACACCAATAATAGAGTAAAAGAATAAAATAAACGCCACAATGAATTGATAAGTTTACCTTGATTCTTGATGCAATTAGAAGAATGCAATCTCACACTCTCACTAAAGCAAACACGCCTAAGCATGAAGAAGAGAATCTCTCTTGATTAATTCATTAATTGTTGATTACCTTTTTAAAAGTTACAAAATAACAAACTATTTATACTAATCTAAGAGGTCCAGATCTTTAGAGGATTTAGAATTAGCTAAGGAGTAGGATTAGCAAATCTAAACCAACTAAGGAGTTGACTAACAAACTCATAACAACTTAAGGATTTGGAAATCTAATCCAAATCCACTAAAGATTGACTAAATCTAATCAAAATAAGGCTAATTATTCAAGGGTGGCCGAAATATTGGAGGCCCAACCCATTAACAAAGAAAAAACACAAAAATAACTAACTAATATTTGAGAGGCAGGGAGTTGCACGGTCCAGGGCGTGTCATCTTGCACGGGCGTGCGCGTATGGATGAGCTTCCTTCGCGAGAGACAGTGAGGTGCACGGCCTGGGGCGTGCTAGCCGGCACGGGCGTGCGCGTATGGAAGAGTTTCCTTCGCTAGAGTCAGTAAGGTGCACGGCCTGGGGCGTGCTGAATGGCACGGGCGTGTTCCGAGTCATGTGTTGTTCTTTGAAAGGCAGTAGCTTGCACAGCCTGGGGTGTGCCACCTTGCACGGGCGTGCTAACCAAACATGGTTCCCACTCAACTTGTGCTTCTATTAATGTGAGAAACTTAGGTGTTCCTCCAAGTTCTTCATAGCACTTGTTGAAAGCAAGGTCATGGAGCTCTTGTGTGATTTGCTCTTGAATGTATAAGGACATGGTTGCTCCATACTTCTTTGCACGGCTCCTTGTAATTGGTCCATTAGGAAGTGCTAATGGATCGCCATTGTTGTGGTCCTTGCTCCCTTGAGCTCTATAGGTGGTTGGTGGTAGTGGATCTGTATCATCCCCCCCTTCTTTAAAAAGATTTGTCCTCAAATCTGCATCCATGTCAAAGGGAGACAAATCACTAATATTGAAAGTTGCAGAAACACCATACTCACCTGGCAAGTCTATTTTGTAGGCATTGTCATTGATGCGCTCTAAGACTTGGAATGGACCATCTCCACGTGCATCTAGCTTACTCTTCCTTTTGTTGGGAAATCTTTCTTTGCGAAAGTGTACCCAAACCCAATCACCTGGCATAAACACTAACTTTTTTCTGCCCTTGTTTGCTTTTTCAGCATATTGCTTGTTCCTCCTTTCAATGTTGGTTCTAGCCTTCTTGATACGGATCAAGGAAGTAAGGTGAAGGATCCTCTAGCTCTACCCGTGGGACCAATCACAAGAGCTTGTGCAACCAAGCTACGAGCAGCCTTGAATGCATTTACTCAAGAACAAATCACATTGGAGCTTCAAGATCATAATTATGCAAGATGTGAGATTGAACTTGAAGAAGCACCAAAGCTTGTTATGGTACTTGAGGCGTGCAAAGAGGCTGCCTATTGATGAAGTTTACATGATTCTATACTTAGGCAAATTCAGGAGTTGTTATTTTATTATGAGCTTAAGTATGGGTTGTGTAAGGCCTCTGGCCCATTTGTCTTGTTTTTTTTATTTAAATTCTATTAGTGGACTTAATTAATTAGTGTAAGGCTGGTTGGGCTTATCCTCCAGAGTTGGGCCAGTCCTAGAATAGTTAATGTTTAAGTCAGGCTTGTTTTAATTAGTTAGCTTGGACTTGTATTTAATTAAGCCCATTTGGGCCACATTAGGTTTAGGCCTGGGCTAACTTAAGTTAATAGTTAAATTAGGGTTAGCTTAGGTTATTTATATTGTTTTGTAAGAGCTGCACGGCAGCCAACATTAATTTGAATCAAAACCAACGTGTTTTCTTTGTTCTTTAAGAACAAACCGTGTTCTTCATCCTTGCATAAATAGAACCGAATTTTCCTTAGTAATTAGGCTTGTGAGTTCTACAAGATTAATTGCGCCAAGAATTTCAGAGTTGTTTTCAAGAGTACTTGAAGGTAAGTTTCTGATTCTTGTTCTAAATTCCTTATTTTTCTCTCTTCAAGAGTACTTGGGGGTTAAAGGGATTGACGGGTACTTCCGTGATTGCATGCTTTCCGCTAGATTTCCTTGTTGATTTGCAAGAGTACTTGTTAATTAGCTAGGCTCACATTACTTCTCATGTAGAGACTTCACTAATTCTGCCTTTTTCTCACCATCTAGATTAGAAAGTTCATTCAAAGGTAAAGGAACAAGATCTAATACAGTGAGTGGATTAAAGCCATAAACAAGTTCAAATGGACTAAAACCTGAGGTAGAATGTATGCTACGGTTATATGCAAACTCAATAAATGGCAAACAACCTTCCCAAGTTTTCAAGTTCTTACCCACAATGGCACGAAGTAATGTTCCTAAAGTTCTATTCACAACTTCAGTTTGTCCATCTGTTTGTGGATGACAAGTTGTAGAATAAAGCAATTTAGTTCCAAGCTTACCCCACAAAACTCTCCAAAAGTGTGAAAGGAACTTTGCATCCCTATCAGAAACTATAGAGTTCTTGGTACCCCATGCAATCTTACCACTTCTTTAAAGAATAATTCAGCAATATTGTTGGCATCATCAGTTTTATGACAAGGAATAAAATGAGCCATCTTGCTAAATCTATCAACAACAACAAATATGCTATCTTTACCACGTTTAGTCCTAGGTAATCCAAGTACAAAGTCCATAGATATATCAATCTAAGGAGAACTAGGAACAGGTAAAGGCATGTATAATCCATGAGGCATAGACTTAGATTTGGCCTGTTTACAAGTAATACAAGAGTTACAAACCCTCTCTACATCTTTAATCATGTGAGGCCAATAGAAGTGTTCATTCAACATATCATAAGTCTTATGTACCCCAAAGTGTCCCATCAATCCCCCACTATGAGATTCAAGCACAAGCAATTCACGCATAGAACATTTAGGCACACAAAGTTTGCTACCCTTAAACAAATAGCCATCATGTCTATAAAACTTATCAAATGCTCCATGCTCACATGCTACATATATGTTGCCAAAGTCAGAATCATTCATATACAAGTCTTTAATATACTCAAATCCAAGTAATTTAGAACTAAGAGCAGTAATTAGAGTATATCTTCTTGATAATGCATCAGCAACAACATTATCTTTTCCATGCTTGTATTTAATCACATATGGAAATTGTTCAATAAATTCAACCCACTTACCATGTCTTTTATTGAGCTTACCTTGACCCTTCAAGTGTTTTAGGGCCTCATGGTCAGTATGGATGACAAACTCTTTAGGTAATAAATAGTGTTGCCAAACATGTAAAGTTCTTACCAAGGCATAAAGCTCTTTGTCATAGGTTGAATAGTTGAGTTGTGCTCCATTCAACTTCTCACTAAAGTAGGCAATTGGCTTCTTTTCTTGCATTAGGACAGCCCCAATTCCCACTCCAGAAGCATCACACTCAATCTCAAAAGTATTCTCAAAATTAGGCAAAGAAAGTATAGGTGCAGAAATTAACTTCCCTTTTAGTGTGTCGAATGCCTTTTGTTGTTCTCCTTCCCACTTAAACCCAACTTCCCTTTTGATAATTTCTGTTAGTGGTGCTGCAATTGAAGAGAAATCTTTAACAAACCTTCTATAGAAGCTTGCCAACCCATGAAAACTCCTCACTTCAGAAACTGATTTGGGAGTTGGCCATTCTTTGATAGCTTTCACTTTCTCCTCATCTACTTCAATACCCTGTGCACTCATAATAAAACCAAGAAATACAAGTCTATCTATACAAAATGTGCATTTGTTAAGTTTAGCATACAACTTTTCTGTCCTCAAAGTTTGTAACACTATCCTAACATGCCCAACATGATCATTAAGAGACTTGCTATAGATGAGTATATCATCAAAGTATACAACCACAAACTTTCCTAAGAAGACACGCAATACATGGTTCATAAGCCTCATAAAAGTACTAGGTGCATTAGATAGTCCAAAAGGCATAACTAACCATTCATACAAACCATACTTAGTTTTAAAAGCAGTTTTCCATTCATCACCTGGTTGCATTCTAATTTGATGGTAACCACTCATTAAATCAATTTTAGTAAAGTAAGTTGCCCCATGCAATTCATCTAACATATCATCAAGTCTAGGGATAGGGTGTCTATACTTTACTGTAATTTTGTTGACCGCTCTACAATCAACACACATGCGCCATGTTCCATCCTTTTTAGGTACTAGAAGCACGGGAACGGCACACGGTGATACGGATCCACTACTGCCAACCACCTATGAAGCTCAAGGGAACAAGGACCACAACAATGGCAATCCATTAGCACTTCCTAGTGGACCAATTACAAGGAGCCGTGCAAAGAAGTATGGAGCAACCATGTCCTTATACATTCAAGAACAAATCACACAAGAGCTCCATGACCTTGCTTTCAACAAGTGCTATGAAGAACTTGGAGGAACACCTAAGTTTCTCACATTAATAGAAGCACAAGTTGAGTGGGAACCATGTTTGGATAGCACGCCTGTGCAAGGTGGCACACCCCAGGCCGTGCAAGCTACTGCCTTTCAAGGAACAACACATGACTCGGAGCACGCCCGTGCCATTCAGCAAGCCCCAAGCCGTGCACCTTACTGACTCTCGCGAAGGAAACTCTTCCATGCGCGCACGCCCGTGCAAGCTGACACGCCCCAGGCCGTGCACTTCTCTGCCTCTCGCGAAGGAAGTCACACCATGCGCGCACGCCCGTGCGCCTTGGCACGCCCTAGACCGTGCACTAGCCTGCCTCTCATTAACATAGTTAGTTATTTTGAGTTCTTTGCTTTGTAAATGGGTTGGGCCTCCTATAATTCGACCCCCCATGATTATTTTAGCCTTGGTTTGTTTAGATTTAGTTAATCTTTAGTGGATTTGGATTAGATCTCCAAATTCTTAAGTTGTTATGATTTTGTTAGTCAACTCCTTAGTTGGTTTAGATTTGCTAAATCCTACTCCTTAGCTAACTCTAAATCCTCTAGGGATCTGGACCTCTTAGATTAGTATAAATAGCTTGTTATTTTGTAAAATTTTACACATTATTCAATCAATTAAAGAGAGATTTTCTTCTTCCATGCCTTTGGCGTGTTCATGTTTTTAGAGAGTGTGAGATTGCATTCTTCTAATTGCATCAAGAATCAAGGTAAACTTATCAATCTAATTGTGGCGTTTATCTTATTCTTTTTTCTCTATTATTGGTGTTCTTGCTTCTTTAAGCTTTGGGTGCCATAGAGAGGGGTTTAGTTTGATCTTGGATCTCTTCCAAAACTTGTCATAGAGTTCATGAAATTTATTTTCATTGGGTTCCGCGTCAGTTTGGTATCAGAGCCAAAGATTAAGGTAAATTCTTATTTATCTTAGCTTAGGTTTGTGTTTATTTGTTTTATTGTTCTTTTGTTTTGTGTTTGTTTTCTTCTTCATCTAGTCTCTTTTGTGTTTGTTTTCTTTTGTTTAGTTTCAATTCGTTTTGCTTCAATTAAATTTCATAAATTTCGTGCTTGTTTCAATTCTGGAAGTTTAGATCCTAGATCTTGTTGACCAAAAAAAAAAAAAAAAAAAAAAGAGTATAGAAAAAAAAAATTTTCGTCCACCATTGAAATTTGTGTGTGTGGATCTTGAATTTGTTCCTGCAACCAAGGGATTTTGATAAGGAACCGGGATCGGGAATCAAAGGAATGAGATGTAAGTTCGCCTCTATGGCACCCCACGTTTATAATGAAACGGAAACACCAATAATCGAGATTAAAATGCTCTATGGCACCCCACGTTTATAATGAAACGGTAACACCAATAATCGAGCAAAGAACAAGATAAACGCCACAAATGAATTGATAAGTTTACCTTAATTCTTGATGCAATTAGAGGATAGCAAATTCTCACAATCACTCTAATTAAGAAGAACATGCAAGAGCATGAGCAATTCTGCCTTTGATTCAAATTATGCCAAAAATCTCGTTTTACATCTTAAGGAGGCTATTTATATGCCTTAAACAAACATAACCCTAAAGAAGAGCATCTAACTAGGCTGCCCTAGGGCCAAAACACATGGGCTTAACTCTAAAACACAAAATAAAGTCATTTCCAGCCCAAAACAAACAACTTAATATTGGGCAGATTGCATGCATCATAAAACCAACCCAAAACAACTTAAATAAACACTATGAGCCCATATTACATATTAATTAGACCAAAACATGCAACAAGGGATAAGGACACGTCCAAGCCCACATCCCTTACATATTAGCATGGCTAGGGTGTGCTACACCAACAGTACATGTCTCCAACATTGTAAGAAGCCTAGGTGTGCCTTCAAGTTCCACACAACACTTGTTAAATGCCACATCATGAAGTTCTTGTGTAATTTGGGCTTGAACATATAAGGATATGGCTACCCCATATCTCTTTGCTTGACTTCTTGTAATTGGCCCACTAGGAAACACTAATGGATCTCCCATGTTGTTCTCCTTGCTCCCTTGAGCTCCATGGTTGAGTGATGGTTGATCCATATCATTCCCCCCTTCCTCAAAAAGATTTGTCCTCAAATCTGCATCCATGTCAAAAGGAGACAAATCACTAACATTAAAGGTAGCGGAAACACCATACTCACCTGGCAAGTCTATCTTGTAGGCGTTGTCATTGATGCGTTCCAAGACTTGGAATGGACCATCTCCACGTGCATCTAGCTTAGACTTTCGTTGGTTGGGAAACCTTTCCTTCCAAAGGTGCACCCAAACCCAATCTCCAGGCGCAAACACCAGCTTCTTCCTTCCTTGGTTTGCCCTGTCAGCATATTGTTTGTTCCTCTTTTCAATATTTGCTCGAGCCTTCTCATGTAAAGACTTCACCAATTCAGCCTTTTTATCACCATCTAAACTAGAGAGCTCATGTAAAGGTAAAGGAACAAGATCCAAAACAGTTAGTGGGTTAAATCCATAAACAAGTTCAAATGGAGTAAAACCTGAAGTAGAATGTATGCTTCGATTATATGCAAATTCAATAAATGGCAAACAATCCTCCCAAGTTTTCAAATTTTTACCCACTATCGCACGAAGTAAAGTTCCTAAAGTCCTATTCACAACTTCAGTTTGTCCATCTGTTTGTGGATGACAGGTAGTAGAATAAAGTAATTTTGTACCTAGCTTACCGCACAAAACCTTCCAAAAATGTGAAAGGAACTTAGCATCCCTATCAGAAACGATAGTCCGTGGAACTCCATGTAATCGTACCACCTCTCTAAAGAACAATTCAGCAATATGAATGGCATCATCAGTTTTATGACAAGGAATGAAATGAGCCATTTTGCTGAACCTATCAACCACTACAAATATACTGTCTCTACCATGCCTAGTCCTAGGTAATCCAAGTACAAAATCCATAGAGATATCAACCCAAGGTGAACTAGGAACTGGTAAAGGCATATACAAGCCATGAGGCATAGACTTAGACTTGGCCTGTTTACAAGTAAGGCAAGAATCACAAACTTTCTCGACATCTTTACGCATATGAGGCCAATAAAAATGTTCATTCAACATGTCATAAGTCTTATGTACCCCAAAATGTCCCATCAATCCCCCACAATGAGACTCAAGTACAAGCAAATCACGCATAGAGAATTTAGGAACACAAAGTTTACTGCCCTTAAACAAATATCCTTCATGTCGATAAAATTTATCAAATGCTCCATGTTCACATGCCAAATACACATTGCCAAAATCTGAATCAGACACATACAAATCCTTAACATACTCAAATCCTAGCAACTTAGAACTAAGAGTAGTAAGTAAAGCATGTCTCCGTGACAATGCATCAGCAACAACGTTATCCTTTCCATGCTTGTATTTAATAACGTAAGGGAATTGTTCAATGAACTCAACCCACTTACCATGTCGCTTGTTGAGCTTACCTTGCCCTTCAAGTGTTTTAGGGCTTCGTGATCAGTGTGAATGACAAACTCCTTAGGTAATAAGTAGTGTTGCCATACGTTCAAAGTCCTCACCAAGGCATATAGCTCCTTATCATAGGTCGAGTAATTGAGTTGTGCTCCATTCAACTTCTCACTGAAGTAGGCAATTGGCTTCTTCTCTTGCATCAGCACTCCTCCAATACCTACACCAGAAGCATCACACTCAATTTCAAAGGTGTTCTCAAAATTAGGTAAAGAAAGTATTGGAGCGGATGTCAACTTCCCTTTAAGCATGTCAAACGCTTTCTGTTGTTCCTCGCCCCACTTGAACCCAACTTCCTTTTTAATTACCTCCGTGAGTGGTGCAGCAATCGAAGAGAAATCTTGTACAAACCGTAGGTAGAAACTTGCCAACCCATGGAAACTTCGTACATCCGAAGCTGATTTCGGCGTCGACCATTCCTTGATAGCTTTCACTTTCTCGTCATCCACCTCTATACCCTGCGCACTCACAACAAAACCAAGAAACACAAGTCTATCTATACAAAATGTGCATTTCTTAAGCTTAGCATACAATTGTTCAGTTCTCAAAGCTTGTAATACTAGCCTAACATGCCCAACATGATCATTAAGAGACTTGCTATAAACAAGTATATCATCAAAGTACACAACTACAAATTTTCCTAAGAAAGCACGTAAAACATGGTTCATAAGCATCATGAAAGTACTAGGTGCATTAGACAATCCAAAAGGCATAACTAACCATTCATACAAACCATACTTAGTTTTGAAAGCAGTTTTCCATTCATCACCTGGTTGCATTCGAATTTGATGATAACCACTCATTAAATCGATCTTTGTAAAGTAAGTAGACCCACACAACTCATCTAACATGTCATCAAGTCTAGGAATAGGGTGTCTATACTTTACAGTGATTTTGTTGACCGCCCTACAGTCAATACACATTCGCCATGTACCATCCTTTTTGGGTACTAAAAGTACTGGAACGGCACAAGGACTCATGCTCTCTCGCACCAATCCTTTCTCCATAAGCTCATCAACTTGCCTCTGCAACTCCTTTGTCTCCGTTGGATTGCATCGATAGGCTGGTCGATTTGGAATGGTGGAGCCGGGAATGAAATCAATCTGATGTTCTATCCCTCTCAAAGGTGGTAATCCACTAGGTAGCTCCTCTGGAAAAACATCAGTGAATTCCTGTAACATAGAAACAAACACAGGAGGTAAACCATCAAGATTAGTGTCAGCGTTAGAAAACAAAATTTCCTTGAATCTAAGAAGCAACACGGGCTGCCTCAAGGCTATGGCACACTTAACCTCTCTAGCTCTCGCATAAAAAGTGTGTTTCTTTCTCTCCCCTCTTTGTGTTTCACTCACTTTTGGGCCAATAATCTGTTTGGTATCTTTTGTGGCCTCTTTCTTTTCAACCTCTCTTTTAATACTCTTTTGTTCTCTCGAACTGGATGTCTCACTCTCATTTTCCTTCAAAGCTGAAGTTTCTCTCTCTCTCTCAAGTATTTTCTTCTGATCGGTGTACACTTCTTGAGGTGATAATGGAACAAGAGTCACCTTCTTCCCCTTATGAACCAAAGAGTATCGGTTAAAGAACCCGTCATGTAGTGCCTTTCGATCATATTGCCATGGCCTTCCCAACAATAGATGGCCTGCCTGCATCGGTACTACATCACACAAAATCTCATCTTTGTACCATCCAATGGAGAATGGCACAAGCACTTGGCGTGTCACCTTCACCTCTCCACCATCATTCAACCATTGCAATCTATAAGGTTTAGGATGTTTAAGACATGCCAAATTCAACTTATTCACCATACTTACACTAGCAACATTAGTGCAACTACCCCCATCAATAATAAGTAAGCACACTTTTCCATGTATCAAGCATCTAGTGTGAAATATGTTCTCACGTTGTTCAAGGCTCTCCTCCTTAACATGCATATTCAAAACTCGCCTAACAACCAAAGATTCTCCACGTTCAGCAAACAACAAGTTATGCTCATCCTCATCTGAATTATCATTATCAACATCATGCAAATGAGGCATATCATCACAATCACTACATTCGGATTCAGAACTAACATTTCCATCTTCCCTAACAATCATAACCCTTTTATTAGGACATTGAGATGCAATATGCCCTTTTCCTAAACACTTAAAGCATTTAATCTCTCTAGCAGGGTTTATAGAGTTAGAAGTACCTTTGTTTCCTTTGAATGTAGTTTGGGCAACCTCTTTACCTTTCGAAATTGATTCTGTCCTTTGGAAACTAGGACCTTTGAAGTCTTTCTTCTCACCTCCTTTGGACCATTTGGTTCCCAAAGTATTGTTGGAATACTTGTTGGTAGACTTTCCCTTTTTCTGCCTTTCTAGCTTCATGGCCATATCTACCATCTCTTCTAGTGTATCATAGCGATACATCTCCAAAGCATCAGCAATATCGCTATTTAGACCTCCAAGGAATCGTGACATGGTGATTTGGACATCTTCCTCAATCTTAGCTCTTGCCATGCAAATCTCCATCTCCTTGTAGTACTCTTCCACACTCCTCCCTCCTTGCACCATTCTTGCTAGTTTGTTGTGTAAATCCCTAAAGTAATGAGCAGGGACAAACTTTTGGTGCATTAATTCCTTCATGATCTCCCATGGTGGTACTGGTCGCATCCCCCTGCTTCTTCTTTTTAGTAGCAATTGTTCCCACCAAAACATAGCATATCCTTTGAACTCCACAGCTGCAAGATGGGATTTCTTCTCCTGGGAATAGTTATGGCATTCAAAGATTTATTCTACCTTCCTTTCCCATTCAAGATACTCTTCAGCATTGTTGTTGCCTTTGAATTCTGGAATCCTCATCTTAATTGATCCCAAGTCCCCATCAAGTTTATTAGGATTGGTCTCTTCACTTTCTTCATCATCATGGTCTTGAAATCTAGTTTGTGGACGAGTTCTAGTTGTATTAGAGCTATGTGAAGCTTTTATCTCTTGCAATTCCTCCCTCATGTCTTGGACAAGATTATTGAAGGTTCTAAACTGTCCTTGAATTGCTTCCATGAAAAGTTTCAATTGAGGATCTTTAATTGGAATTCCATCATTACCATCTCCAGATTTACCTGTACTCATGGTTAGTATTCAAAAATAGAAAACACGAAAAGATTTGAGTTAGTGATAAGGCACTCCCTCACGTGTTTACACTCCTCAATCACTCCTTGCAAATCCTCCAATTGTACTTCAGAATTTCAGGCCAACCAATCAATCTCAAAGCACGTTTAGAACACAAGGAAAATAAACCTTAACAAAAGAAACGTAAGCACAATTCTAGAATGAAAACTCAAACGAAATGAATGGTAGCACAAGAACAAAACAATGTACTACTTGATTATTAATTAGAGTGTTGGAACAAGCAAATACACCCTAACAATATAAATGAAGCAAAGATAGCACAAAAACAAGAAATAGAAACTAGAATTTGAAAGACAATTTCTGGATATATTACATGAATTTAGTTCACTACAAAGCAAACCAAATATGGACCTAATTAATTCTACCCAATCAAAGCAAGCAAACAAAGAAAACCCAAAAAAAAAATTTTTTTTTTTTTTAAAGGTACTGTAGCAAGTTTGCTTCTGAGTTCCTGTAGCAAGTTACTGTAGCACACGTTTTTGACTTATATCCTCACTTAACCTACAAATGTGACCCAATTTAGGTAGGGTAAGGGCTTAACAAGGTATAAGTGGATGGTTTGTGTCTCCCAATTTCAATTTAGGTAGGTAATGAATTAATATTTAGGTTGCCCAACAATGATTTTTGTGTTTTCTCAAGATAAGATCCCAAATCAAGTCAAAATATGATATCCTTCAATTGAATGTAAGATGGACTATCAATAAATTCCCAAATCAAGTCAAAATGCCTTTAGGTTGTCCAGCAATTGTGTCTTTCAATTTCAATCTAGGTAGATATTGACTTAGTTTGTAGGTTGTCCAACAATTTTTGTGTCTCCCAATTCAACTTAAGTAGGTAATGACCTTAACAAATTCTGACTTATCTCTCTTTATCAATAACCTTTTTTTTTTTTTAATCAAGAAACAAGCAAACAACAAGAATATTCAAAGATAGATCTTGAATTAGTCAAAAGGGTAACTAGAAAATGATGCAAACAATAAGAAGATACAAAAGAAAACTAGATTCAAGAAGATTTAAATAGAAATTATCTAAATCCAACAAAATCTAAAGAGAAATTGTCTAGATCCAACAAGATCTAAAGAGATAATGTCTAAACAAGATCTAAAGAGAAAATGTCTAGATCCAACACGATCTAAAGAGAAAAATCCAGATCTAGAATGAAAGCAAGTATTAAGATAACATCAAAGGAAATCCAGCAAATAGAAAACTCAAATTCCTAAACTAAGATAACAGAACTTACCCCAAAACTTTGATTTGGCTCTGATACCAAATGATAAGGAACCGGGATCGGGAATCAAAGGAATGAGATGTAAGTTCGCCTCTATGGCACCCCACGTTTATAATGAAACGGAAACACCAATAATCGAGATTAAAACGCTCTATGGCACCCCACGTTTATAATGAAACGGTAACACCAATAATCGAGCAAAGAACAAGATAAACGCCACAAATGAATTGATAAGTTTACCTTAATTCTTGATGCAATTAGAGGATAGCAAATTCTCACAATCACTCTAATTAAGAAGAACATGCAAGAGCATGAGCAATTCTGCCTTTGATTCAAATTATGCCAAAAATCTCGTTTTACATCTTAAGGAGGCTATTTATATGCCTTAAACAAACATAACCCTAAAGAAGAGCATCTAACTAGGCTGCCCTAGGGCCAAAACACATGGGCTTAACTCTAAAACACAAAATAAAGTCATTTCCAGCCCAAAACAAACAACTTAATATTGGGCAGATTGCATGCATCATAAAACCAACCCAAAACAACTTAAATAAACACTATGAGCCCATATTACATATTAATTAGACCAAAACATGCAACAAGGGATAAGGACACGTCCAAGCCCACATCCCTTACATATTAGCATGGCTAGGGTGTGCTACACCAACAGTACATGTCTCCAACATTGTAAGAAGCCTAGGTGTGCCTTCAAGTTCCACACAACACTTGTTAAATGCCACATCATGAAGTTCTTGTGTAATTTGGGCTTGAACATATAAGGATATGGCTGCCCCATATCTCTTTGCTTGACTTCTTGTAATTGGCCCACTAGGAAACACTAATGGATCTCCCATGTTGTTCTCCTTGCTCCCTTGAGCTCCATGGTTGAGTGATGGTTGATCCATATCAGATTTGATCCTAATTCAAAGGGATTTTACCTTATTTTGTGGGATTTTGCCATATTTTGTGGGAATTATTCCTAATCCTTAAGAGATTTGACCATATCTAGTGGGATTGTGCCTAATCCTAAGGTATTTGACCATATTTTATGGGATTTAGTTTATCCACTATAATCTTGTGATCAAATCCAATCTTAACTACTTGTGGATAAGATAACAAAATTAGTTGACCATATCTTTGGAGATTGAGCAAATCTACTACAATCCTTGTCAAATCTAAGAATCCTACTTAAATTGGGTTGCATTGAAAAAGGGACACAAGGCAGCACGCCCGTGCTTCACCTCAAGCACAACCGTGCACTTTTCTGACTTCCACTTGTTGGATTAAGACCTTACACGCACGCCTGTGCTCCATCTAGCACGCCCGTGTTCAAATCTGTCCATTGTTTTCTTTTGTTTTTCTTTGATTGCTTGCTTTGTTTTGGGTAGAATTAATTAGGTCCATATTTGGTTTGCTTTGTAGTAAGCTAAATTCATACATTATATCCTAATATTGTCTTTTAAAATTCTAGTTTCTTTGTTTTTTTTTTGTGTGAGCTTTCTATTGCTTCTATTACTTTGTTAGGGTGTGTTTGCTTGTTTACTACACTCTAATTAATTAAAGTAGTGCATTGTTTATGTTCTTGTGCTACTGTCCATATCGTTTTGAGTCTTCTATCTAGTATTTGTGCTTGCTTTTCATTGTTAAGTTTTATTCCTTGATTCTAACTAAACGTGCATTTGGGTTGATTGGTTGAACTAAGATTCTGAAGTTCAATTGGAAGAATTGCAAGGAGTGATTAAAGAGAGTGTAAACACGTGAGGGAGTGATTTACCAAATTCTTTTGTGTTTTCTCTTTGAATACTAACCATGAGTTCAGGAAAATCTGGAGATGGAAGTCCAATTAATGATCCTCAAATGAAAGTTTTCATGGAAGCAATTCAAGGACAGTTTAGAACCTTCAATAACCTTTTCCAAGACATGAAGGAGGAATTGCAAGAGATAAGGGCTTCACAAAGTTCGAATGCAACAAGAGCTCGACAACAAGCTAGATTTCAACCCCATGATGATGAAGAAACTGAAGGTACTAATTTTAACAAAATTGATGGGGACTTGGGATCAATCAAGATGAGAATTCCAGAATTCAAAGGTAACAACAATGCTGAAGAATTCCTTGAATGGGAGAGAAAGGTAGAACAAATCTTTGAATGCCATAACTATTCTCAAGAAAAGAAATCCCATCTTGCTGCTGTTGAATTCAAAGGCTATGCCATGTTTTGGTGGGAACAATTGCTATTGAAAAGAAGAAGAAAGGGATTGCGACCTGTACCACCATGGGAAATCATGAAAGAATTGATGCACCAAAAGTTTGTCCCTACTCACTACTTTAGGGATTTACACAATAAATTAGCTAGAATGGTGCAAGGAGGAAGGAGTGTGGAAGAATACTACAAGGAGATGGAGATTTGCATGGCTAGAGCCAAGATTGAGGAAGAAGAGCAAATCACCATGTCACGATTCCTTGGAGGTTTAAACAAAGATATTGCTGATGCCTTAGAGATGTATAGGTATGATAGCTTAGAAGAGATGGTAGATATGGCCATGAAACTTGAAAGACAGAAAAAGGGAAGATCCAACACCAACAAGTATTCCAACAACACATGGGGATCTAAATGGCCTAAGGAAGGTGAGAAGAAGGAATTTAGAGGTTCTAACTCTCAAAGGACAGATTCAACTTCAAAAGGTAAAGAAGCTGTCCAAACTCCAATTAAAAGCAACAAAGGTACTTCTAACTCTACAACCCCTTCTAGAGAAATTAAATGCTTTAAATGTTTGGGGAAAGGGCATTATGCATCTCAATGTCCTAATAAAAGGGTTATGATTATTAAAGATGATGGGAATGTTAGTTCTGAATCTGAATGTAATGATTATGATGACATGCCTAAATTACTTGATGATAATGATGATGATGATTCAGAAAACTTAATACTTCCTGAACATGGAGAAGCTTTGGTTGCTAGACGTGCTTTGAACATGCATGTTAAAGAGGAAAGCCTTGAGCAACGTGAGAATATATTTCACACTAGATGTTTGATTAGTGGGAAAGTGTGTACTCTTATTATTGATGGGGGTAGTTGCACTAATGTTGCTAGTGTAAACATGGTAAACAAACTGAACTTAACTTGTCTCAAGCATCCTAAGCCTTATAGGTTGCAATGGTTGAATGATTGTGGGGAAGTGAAAGTGACTAAACAGGTACTTGTGCCATTTTCTATTGGATGGTATGAGGATGAAATTTTATGTGATATAGTACCTATGCAAGCTGGACATCTATTGTTGGGAAGACCATGGCAATATGATAGAAGAGCACTTCATGATGGATTCCACAATCGATACTCTTTGATTCATAAGGGAAAAAAGGTGGTTCTTGTACCTTTATCACCTCAAGAGGTTTATGAAGACCAAAGAAAGATAGTTGAGAGAGAGAGAGAGGTTTCAGCCTTGAGAAAACATGAGAGTGAGGTTTCAAAAGAACAAAAGAGAGAAAAGAGTAAGAGTGAGGGAAAAGAGGCCACAAAAATAACAAAACAAATTAATGGCCCAATTGTGAGTGAAAAAGAAAGAGGGGAGAAAAAGAAACAGACTTTTTATGCAAGAGCTAGAGAGGTTAAGTGTGCCATTGCCTTGGAGAAGCCCATATTGCTTCTTAGGTACAAGAAAATTTTATTTGCTGAAACTAATGCTAACCTTGATAGTTTGCCTTCTATGTTTGTTTCTATGTTGCAGGAATTTGATGATGTCTTTCCTAGTGAACTACCTAGTGGTTTACCACCTTTAAGGGGAATAGAACATCAAATTGACTTTATTCCTGGATCCACCATTCCAAATAGGCCTGCCTATAGAAGCAATCCAATGGAGACAAAGGAGTTGCAAAGGCAAGTTGATGAACTTATGGAGAAAGGTTTGGTGAGAGAAAGCATGAGCCCGTGTGCCGTTCCCGTGCTTCTAGTACCTAAAAAGGATGGAACATGGCGCATGTGTGTTGATTGTAGAGCGGTCAACAAAATTACAGTGAAGTATAGACACCCTATCCCTAGACTTGATGATATGTTAGATGAATTGCATGGGGCAACTTACTTTACTAAAATTGATTTAATGAGTGGTTACCATCAAATTAGAATGCAACCAGGTGATGAATGGAAAACTGCTTTTAAAACTAAGTATGGTTTGTATGAATGGTTAGTTATGCCTTTTGGACTATCTAATGCACCTAGCACTTTTATGAGGCTTATGAACCATGTATTGCGTGCCTTCTTAGGAGAGTTTGTGGTTGTATACTTTGATGATATACTCATCTATAGCAAGTCTCTTAATGATCATATTGAGCATGTTAGGATAGTGTTACAAACTTTGAGGACAGAAAAGTTGTATGCTAAACTTAACAAATGCACATTTTGTATAGATAGACTTGTATTTCTTGGTTTTATTGTGAGTGCACAGGGTATTGAAGTAGATGAGGAGAAAGTGAAAGCTATCAAAGAGTGGCCAACTCCCAAATCAGTTTCTGAAGTTAGGAGTTTTCATGGGTTGGCAAGCTTCTATAGAAGGTTTGTTAAAGATTTCTCTTCAATTGCAGCACCACTAACAGAAATAATCAAAAAGGAAGTTGGGTTTAAGTGGGGTGAAGAACAACAAAGGGCATTCGAAACACTAAAAGGGAAGTTAACTTCTGCACCTATACTTTCTTTGCCTAATTTTGATAATACTTTTGAGATTGAGTGTGATGCTTCTGGAGTGGGAATTGGGGCTGTCCTAATGCAAGAAAAGAAGCCAATTGCCTACTTTAGTGAGAAGTTGAATGGAGCACAACTCAATTATTCAACCTATGACAAAGAGCTTTATGCCTTGGTAAGAACTTTACATGTTTGGCAACACTACTTATTACCTAAAGAGTTTGTCATCTATACTGACCATGAGGCCCTAAAACACTTGAAGGGTCAAGGTAAGCTCAATAAAAGACATGGTAAGTGGGTTGAATTTATTGAACAATTTCCATATGTGATTAAATAAAAGCATGGAAAAGACAATGTTGTTGCTGATGCATTATCAAGAAGATATACTCTAATTACTGCTCTTAGTTCTAAATTGCTTGGATTTGAGTATGTTAAGGACTTATATGTGAATGATTCAGACTTTGGCAACATATATGTAGCTTGTGAGCATGGAGCATTTGATAAGTTCTATAGACATGATGGATATTTGTTTAAGAACAACAAACTTTGTGTGCCTAAATGTTCTATGCGTGAATTGCTTGTGCTTGAATCTCATAGTGGGGGATTGATGGGACACTTTGGGGTACATAAGACTTATGATATGTTGAATGAACACTTTTATTGGCCTCATATGATTAAAGATGTAGAAAGAGTTTGTAACTCTTGTATTGCATGTAAACAGGCCAAATCTAAGTCTATGCCTCATGGATTATACATGCCTTTACCTGTTCCTAGTTCTCCTTGGATTGATATATCTATGGACTTTGTACTTGGATTACCTAGGACTAAACGTGGTAGAGATAGCATATTTGTTGTTGTTGATAGATTTAGCAAGATGGCTCATTTTATTCCTTGTCATAAAACTGATGATGCCAACAATATTGCTGAATTATTCTTTAAAGAAGTGGTAAGATTGCATGGGGTACCAAGAACTATAGTTTCTGATAGGGATGCAAAGTTCCTTTCACACTTTTGGAGAGTTTTGTGGAGTAAGCTTGGAACTAAATTGCTTTATTCTACGACTTGTCATCCACAAACAGATGGACAAACTGAAGTTGTGAATAGAACTTTAGGGACATTACTTCGTGCCATTGTGGGTAAGAACTTGAAAACTTGGGAAGATTGTTTGCCATTCATTGAGTTTGCATATAATCGTAGCATATATTCTACTTCAGGTTATAGCCCATTTGAACTTGTTTATGGCTTTAATCCACTAACTGTATTAGATCTTGTTCCTTTACCTTTAAATGAACTTTCTAATCTAGATGGTGAGAAAAAGGCAAAATTGGTGAAGTCTTTACATGAGAAGGCTAGAGCCAACATAGAAAAGAGGAACAAGCAATATGCTAATCAAGCCAACAAGGGCAGAAAGAAGTTAGTGCTTATGCCAGGTGATTGGGTTTGGGTACACTTTCGCAAGGAAAGATTTCCCAACCAAAGGAAGAATAAGCTAGATGCACGTGGAGATGGTCCATTCCAAGTCTTAGAGCGCATCAATGACAATGCCTACAAAATAGACTTACCAGGTGAGTATGGTGTTTCTGCAACTTTTAATATTAGTGATTTGTCTCCCTTTGACATGGATGCAGATTTGAGGACAAATCTTTTTAAAGAAGGGGGGGGATGATACGGATCCACTACTGCCAACCACCTATGAAGCTCAAGGGAACAAGGACCACAACAATGGCAATCCATTAGCACTTCCTAGTGGACCAATTACAAGGAGCCGTGCAAAGAAGTATGGAGCAACCATGTCCTTATACATTCAAGAACAAATCACACAAGAGCTCCATGACCTTGCTTTCAACAAGTGCTATGAAGAACTTGGAGGAACACCTAAGTTTCTCACATTAATAGAAGCACAAGTTGAGTGGGAACCATGTTTGGATAGCACGCCCGTGCAAGGTGGCACACCCTAGGCCGTGCAAGCTACTGCCTTTCAAGGAACAACACATGACTCGGAGCACGCCCGTGCCATTCAGCAAGCCCCAAGCCGTGCACCTTACTGACTCTCGCGAAGGAAACTCTTCCATGCGCGCACGCCCGTGCAAGCTGACACGCCCCAGGCCGTGCACTTCTCTGCCTCTCGCGAAGGAAGTCACACCATGCGCGCACGCCCGTGCGCCTTGGCACGCCCTAGACCGTGCACTAGCCTGCCTCTCATTAACATAGTTAGTTATTTTGAGTTCTTTGCTTTGTAAATGGGTTGGGCCTCCTATAATTCGACCCCCCATGATTATTTTAGCCTTGGTTTGTTTAGATTTAGTTAATCTTTAGTGGATTTGGATTAGATCTCCAAATCCTTAAGTTGTTATGATTTTGTTAGTCAACTCCTTAGTTGGTTTAGATTTGCTAAATCCTACTCCTTAGCTAACTCTAAATCCTCTAGGGATCTGGACCTCTTAGATTAGTATAAATAGCTTGTTATTTTGTAAAATTTTACACATTATTCAATCAATTAAAGAGAGATTTTCTTCTTCCATGCCTTTGGCGTGTTTATGTTTTTAGAGAGTGTGAGATTGCATTCTTCTAATTGCATCAAGAATCAAGGTAAACTTATCAATCTAATTGTGGCGTTTATCTTATTCTTTTTCTCTATTATTGGTGTTCTTGCTTCTTTAAGCTTTGGGTGCCATAGAGAGGGGTTAGTTTAATCTTGGATCTCTTCCAAAACTTGTCATAGAGTTCATGAAATTTATTTTCATTGGGTTCCGCGTCACACGGGCTCATGCTTTCTCTTACCAAACCTTTCTCCATAAGTTCATCAACTTGCCTTTGCAACTCCTTTGTCTCCATTGGATTGCTTCTATAGGCAGGCCTATTAGGAATGGTGGATCCAGGAATGAAGTCAATTTGATGTTCTATTTGATACGGATCGAATCAAAGAATGAGATATAAGTTTGCCTCTATGGCACCCCTCGTTTATAATGAAACAGAAACACCAATAATCGAGATTAATCGCTCTATGGAACCCCACGTTTATAAGGAAATGGTAACACCAATAATCAAGCAAAGAACAAGATAAACGCCACAAATGAGTTGATAAGTTTACCTTAATTCTTGATGCAATTAGAGGAAGCAATCTCTCACTATCACTCTAAGCAAAGGAGAACAAGCAAAGCTTGAACAAATGAAGTTTTTTCAATGTCAAAAGTTCTGTCCTTACATGGAAGACAAGTTATTTATACTAAATAAGGAAACTAGGTTTAACAAAGCATAAAACACACAAAACACGCCTAAGTCACTCCAAGCCTTCAAGTCGATGTCACTGTAGCGAGTCAAAGTTACTGTAGCAAGTCAAGCTAATTGGCGCGGGCACTGTAGCAGGCGTGCCTTCCTCCACTGTAGCAATCCAAATAAATTTAATGGAGAGCTTCAACTTCACATGCCACCAACAACATTAGAAGCCTAGGAATGCCTTCAAGTTCTTCACAACACTTGTTGAATGCGGCATCATGAAGTTCTTGTGTTATTTGGGCTTGAACAAATAATGATATGGCTGCCCCATATCGCTTGGCACGGCTCCTTGTAATCGGTCCGATAGGAAGCACCAATGGATCTCCTTCGTCGTTCACCATGCCTCCTTGCGATCCAGCGACGAGTGATGATGGATCCGTATCACTATTCCCCTTAAAGGTGGTAAACCACTAGGTAGTTCATTAGGAAAGACATCATCAAATTCCTGCAACATAGAAACAAACATAGAAGGCAAATTGTCAAGGTTAGTGTTAGATTCAGTAAACAAAACTTCCTTGTACCTAAGAAGCAATATGGGCTTCTTTAAGGCAATGGCACACTTAACCTCTCTAATTCTTGCATAAAAAGTCTGTTTCTTTTTCTCCTCTCTTTCTTTTTCACTCACAATTGGGCCATTAATTTGTTTTGTCATTTTTGTGGCCTCTTTTCCCTCATCCTTACTCTTTTCTCTCTTTTGTTCTCTCAATCTCAGATTCTCACTCTCTTTTTTTCTCAAGGCCGAAACCTCTCTCTCTCTCTCAACTATCTTTCTTTGGTCTTCATAAACCTCTTGAGGTGATAAAGGTACAAGAACCACCTTTTTCCCCTTATGAATCAAAGAATATCGATTGTGGAATCCATCATGAAGTGCTCTTCTATCATATTGCCATGGTCTTCCCAACAATAGATGTCCAGCTTGCATAGGTACTATATCACACAAGATTTCATCTTCATACCATCCAATAGAAAATGGCACAAGTACCTGTTTAGTCACTTTCACTTCCCCACAATCATTCAACCATTGCAACCTATAAGGTTTAGGATGCTTGAGACAAGTCAAGTTTAATTTGTTTACCATGTTTACACTAGCAACATTAGTGCAACTACCCCCATCAATGATAAGAGTACACACTTTCCCACTAATCAAACATCTAGTGTGAAATATATTCTCACGTTGCTCAAGGCTTTCTTCTTTAACATGCATGTTCAAAGCTCGCCTAGCAACCAAAGCTTCTCCATGTTCAGGAAGTATCAAATTTTCTGAATCATCATCATCATCATAATCACTACATTCAGATTCAGAACTAACATTCCCATCATCTTTAACAATCATAACCCTTTTATTAGGACATTGAGATGCATAATGCCCTTTCCCCAAACATTTAAAACATTTAATTTCTCTAGAAGGGGTTGTAGAGTTAGAAGTACCTTTATTGCTTTTAGGTGGAGTTTGGACAATCTCTTTACCTTTTGAAGTTGAATCTGTCCTTTGAGAATTAGAACCCCTAAATTCCTTCTTCTCACCTTCTTTAGACCATTTAGATTCCCATGTGTTGTTGGAATACTTGTTGGTGTTGGATCTCCCCTTTTTCTGTCTTTCAAGTTTCATGGCCATATCTACCATCTCTTCTAAGCTTTCATACCTATACATCTCTAAGGCATCAGCAATATCTTTGTTTAAACCTCCAAGGAATCGTGACATGGTGATTTGCTCTTCTTCCTCAATCTTGGCTCTAGCCATGCAAATCTCCATCTCCTTGTAGTATTCTTCCACACTCCTTCCTCCTTGCACCATTCTAGCTAATTTATTGTGTAAATCCCTAAAGTAGTGAGTAGGGACAAACTTTTGGTGCATCAATTCTTTCATGATCTCCCATGGTGGTATAGGTCTCAATCCCTTTCTTCTTCTTTTCAAGAGCAATTGTTCCCACCAAAACATGGCATAACCTTTGAATTCAACAGCAGCAAGATGGGATTTCTTTTCTTGAGAATAGTTATGGCATTCAAAGATTTGTTCTACCTTTCTCTCCCATTCAAGGAATTCTTCAGCATTGTTGTTGCCCTTGAATTCTGGAATCCTCATCTTAATTGATCCCAAGTCCCCATCAATTTTGTTAGAATTAGTACCTTCAGTATCTTCATCATCATGGGGTTGAAATCTAGCTTGTTGTCGACCTCTTGTTGCATTGGAACTTTGTGAAGCCCTTATCTCTTGCAATTCCTCCTTCATGTCTTGGAAAAGGTTATTGAAGGTCCTAAACTGTCCTTGAATTGCTTCCATGAAAACTCTCATTTGAGGATCATTAATTGGACTTCCATCTCCAGATTTGCCTGAACTCATGGTTAGTGTTTAAGAGAAAACACAAAAGAAGTTGGTAAATCACTCCCTCACGTGTTTACACTCTTTTAATCACTCCTTGCAATTCTTCCAATTGAACTTCAGAATCTTAGTTCAACCAATCAACTCAAAAGCACGTTTAGAATCAAGGAACAAAACTTAACAATGAAAAGCAAGCACACAAAATCTAGAAAGAAGACTCAAAACGATATGGACAGTAGCACAAGAACACAAACAATGCACTACTTAGTGATCAATTAGAGTGTAGTAAACAAGCAAACACACCCTAACAATGTAATAGAAGCAAAAGATAGCTCGCAAAAACAAAGGGACTAGAATTTAAAAGACAATATTAGGATATAATGTATGAATTTAGCTTACTACAAAGCAAACCAAATATGGACCTAATTAATTCTACCCAAAACAAAGCAAGCAATCAAAGAAAACAAAAGAAGACAACTTGTTTAAGAGGTTCAGTACTGTGCACGGGCGTGCTAGATGAAGCACGGGCGTGCGTGTAAGACCTTAGTCCAACAAGTGGAACTCAGAAAAGTGCACGGTTGTGCTTGAGGTGAAGCACGGGCGTGCTGCCTTGTTCCCTTTTTCAATGCAACCCAATTTAAGTAGGATTCTTAGAGTTGACAAGGATTGTAGTAGATTTGCTCAATCTCCAAAGATATGGTCAACTAATTTGTTATCTTATCCACAAGTAGTTAAGATTGGATTTTATCACAAGATTATAGTGGATAAACTAAATCCCACAAAATTTGGTCAAATCCCTTAGGATTAGGAACAATCCCACAAGATATGGTCAAATCTCTTAAGGATTAGGAATAATCCCTCAAAATATGGTCAAATCCCATAAAATAAGGTATAATCCCCTTTGGATTTGGATCAAATCCCTTGGATTCAGTAACAAAACAATATCCACACAAGCAATTTCAATGGTGGACGAAATTTCTTTACTCTTTTTTTTTTTTTTTTTTTTTTTTTCAACAAGATCTAAGATCTAAACTTTCAGAATTGAAACAAGAATGAAATTTATGAAATTTAATTGAAGCAAAACGAATTGAAACTAAACAAAAGAAAACAAACACACAAAGAAGCTAGATGAAGAAGAAAACAAACACAAAACAGAAAGAACAATAAAACAAATAAACATAAACCCTAAAGCTTAGATAAATAAGAATTTACCTTAATCTTTGGCTCTGATACCAAACTGACGCGGAACCCAATGAAAATAAATTTCATGAACTCAATGACAAGTTTTGGAAGAGATCAAAGATCTAGAATAAACTCCCCTCTATGGCACCCAAAGCTTAAAGAAGCAAGAACACCAATAATAGAGTAAAAGAATAAGATAAACGCCACAATGAATTGATAAGTTTACCTTGATTCTTGATGCAATTAGAAGAATGCAATCTCACACTCTCACTAAAGCAAACACACCTAAGCATGAAGAAGAGAATCTCTCTTGATTAATTCATTAATTGTTGATTACCTTTTTAAAAGTTACAAAATAACAAACTATTTATACTAATCTAAGAGGTCCAGATCCTTAGAGGATTTAGAATTAGCTAAGGAGTAGGATTAGCAAATCTAAACCAACTAAGGAGTTGACTAACAAACTCATAACAACTTAAGGATTTGGAAATCTAATCCAAATCCACTAAAGATTGACTAAATCTAATCAAAATAAGGCTAATTATTCAAGGGTGGCCGAAATATTGGAGGCCCAACCCATTAACAAAGAAAAAACACAAAAATAACTAACTAATATTTGAGAGGCAGGGAGTTGCACGGTCCAGGGCGTGTCATCTTGCACGGGCGTGCGCGTATGGATGAGCTTCCTTCGCGAGAGACAGTGAGGTGCACGGCCTGGGGCGTGCTAGCCGGCACGGGCGTGCGCGCATGGAAGAGTTTCCTTCGCGAGAGTCAGTAAGGTGCACGGCTTGGGGCGTGCTGAATGGCACGGGCGTGTTCCGAGTCATGTGTTGTTCTTTGAAAGGCAGTAGCTTGCACGGCCTGGGGTGTGCCACCTTGCACGGGCGTGCTAACCAAACATGGTTCCCACTCAACTTGTGCTTCTATTAATGTGAGAAACTTAGGTGTTCCTCCAAGTTCTTCATAGCACTTGTTGAAAGCAAGGTCATGGAGCTCTTGTGTGATTTGTTCTTAAATGTATAAGGACATGGTTGCTCCATACTTCTTTGCACGGCTCCTTGTAATTGGTCCATTAGGAAGTGCTAATGGATCGCCATTGTTGTGGTCCTTGCTCCCTTGAGCTCTATAGGTGGTTGGTGGTAGTGGATCCGTATCATCAGATTTTAGTCCATTTGAACTTGTTTATGGCTTTAATCCACTAACTATATTAAATCTTGTTCCTTTACCTTTGAATGAACTTTCTAACTTAGATGGTGATAAAAAGGCAGAATTGGTGAAGTCTTTGCATGAGAAGGCTAGAGCCAACATAGAAAAGAGGAACAAGCAATATGCTGAAAGAGCAAACAAGGGCAGGAAGAAATTGGTGTTTATGCCAGGTGATTGGGTTTGGGTACACTTTCGTAAGGAAAGATTTCCAAACCAAAGGAAGAATAAGCTAGATGCACGTGGAGATGGTCCATTCCAAGTCTTAGAGCGCATCAACGACAATGCCTACAAAATAGACTTGCCAGGTGAGTATGGTGTTTCTGCAACTTTTAATGTTAGTGATTTGTCTCCCTTTGACATGGATGCAGATTTGAGGACAAATCTTTTTAAAGAAGGGGGGGATGATACGGATCCACTACCACCAACCACCTATGAAGCTCAAGGGAACAAGGACCACAACAATGGTAATCCATTAGCACTTCCTAGTGGACCAATTACAAGGAGCCATGCAAAGAAGTATGGAGCAACCATGTCCTTACACATTCAAGAACAAGTCACACAAGAGCTCCATGACCTTGCTTTCAACAAGTGTTATAAAGAACTTGAAGGAACACCTAAGTTTCTCACATTAATAGAAGCACATGTTGAGTGGGAACCTGAATTGGTTAGCACACCCGTGCAAGGTGGCACGCCCCAAGCCGTGCAAGCTTCTGCCTCTCAAGGAACATCACTTGATTTGAAGCACTCCCGTGCCAACTAGCACGCCCCAAACCGTGCACTCTTCTGCCTCTCGCGAGGGAAACTCATACATGCACGCACGCCCGTGCCAACTAGCACGCCCTAGGCCGTGCACTCCTCTGCCTCTCGCGAAGGAAGTCATACAATGAAGCACGCCAGTGCGCCTTGGCACGCCCTAGACCGTGCAACCCCCTGCCTCTCAAATATTAGTTAGTTGACTAACAAAATCCTTAAGTTGTTATGATTTTGTTAGTCAACTCCTTAGTTGGTTTAGATTTGCTAAATCCTACTCTTTAGCTAACTCTAAATCCTCTAAGGATCTGGACCTCTTAGATTAGTATAAATAGCTTGTTAATTTGTAATTTTAACATCAGTTATTCAATCAATTAAAGAGAGATTTTCTTCTTCCATGCCTTTGGCGTGCTCATGTTTTTAGAGAGTGTGAGATTGCATTCTTCAAATTGCATCAAGAATCAAGGTAAACTTATCAATTCTTTGTGGCGTTTATCTTATTCTTTTACTCTATTATTGGTGTTCTTGCTTCTTTAAGCTTTGGGTGCCATAGAAGGGGGTTTAGTTTGATCTTGGATCTCTTCCAAAACTTGTCATAGAGTTCATGGAATATATTTCCATTGGGTTCCGCGTCAATAGGTGCAAATAAATTTCTAAATCAAAATTCATAATTTCGAATCAAATCTTAAGCATACTTAGAGTACATGGAAATCATGTGATCTCCAAAGAAAAAGGAAACGAATCCCTTAATGCCTTAGAAAAATCATCACCTCTCCACTAATCACATCAAAGTTCTATCCTTTGCTCTCAAAAATTTCTCCAAAGAGTAACTCTTCCAAACTATCTAGAAGGATATAATTAAAAATCATCAATGACAACCATTACATATACTACCTACTATGACATTGTTCTCCAATAGTTGATCATATTACTACCATAATCCGAAACATTTATCTACATTCTGCCTCTAATAAAAATTCATAAGAGCTCCGTTTCAGCATTATATTACTTATCACACTTATATGGCATATTGTAACGCCCTAAATGCAACGAAAGTCTGTTACTCCAAATGTTATGCAAATTAAGTAAATAAGTAATAAAGATATGTTTTGTAAGTATGTGACCAATTAAAACCAAAAATGACTATTGAAATGCAAGGAAGTGAAATTTGTAAGGTATTAAAGGGATGTATATGGAAAATCCTAAAACACCTAAGGTGAGATGACACATATGTACCGAAAAGAAAATCTCCTAAGGAAATTAAGTTGGAAGGCACCATAATTCCATAAAAAGAAAATACATATATCTTAATCTAATTAAAATAACAAAATTTGAGAATTAAAAGAATAAAATTCTAAAGCAAATGAGCTTAAGTAATAAGAATAAGAAATGACCAACTAAGTACCTAGACTAGTAATAAAAAAGTGACTAAAGGGGTTAAAAGGGACATTTTACCTATACAAGTGGCAGCCTATCTTTCCTACAACAAAGCAAGTGACTCATCTCCAAACTTAAGGAAAGAAAGACAAGTGTATAGGTGCTTACCTCCTTAGTTAAGAGAAAGGATACAAGTATATAAGGAAGAGGTAACACCCACCTCTTCACCTCCAAACCATAGCCTCTTCTTTCTCCTTCTCCTTTCTATTATTCTCGAATCTACTATAGTCCATCCATAGCATAATATCAAGTATCTACAAGATTATCAAAGAAAACGTTAAGCTAACAAGGAAACAAGGGAAGAGAAAACACAAGAACTTAAAAGAAAGGAATGGAATTCAAATTATGCCTTTGATTTTCATATTTCCCTAAGCTTAAATCTTTAATTTGATGACTAAAAATTTGAAATTATCTTTTAAATATGTTAATTAATCATTTATAATGGTAGAAATTTATTTAGATTGAAAGGAATTGATCATGGAAGAGCTAGAAATCTTAATTCCCAAAACTGTCTCAATGAAGCTGCTTCAATTTAATCACTGTGTTTTGTTAAATTAAATATGTAAACGAGCTTCAAAATTAATGAAATTTTATAGAGACCTTGGATGGTATGTTGAAAAGGCTGTGGTAAAAGGACAAGCCCAGAAGATAAAAGGAAAAGAATTTACAGCAAAGTGAATACAGACTGCTCAGTGTGACACTAAACATATTTCAGTACTGTGTTTAGGCTATTTGACCATATAGATGAACTTCAAAAATTATGAAATTTTACAAAGATGTATCCTAAGATGTTAAGAAGGTTTTTTAAAAAGGGAAAGTCCAAATGATGAGAGAAACTAGAAATATTGATAAAAGCAATCAGACTACTCAGTATGAAAAAGCTGAAATTTTGATTCTATAATTAAATTATTTGAATAATTAAATGAACCCCAAAATTCATGAAATTTAATATGAAATTGTCTTGAGATGATGAGAATATTGTGTAAAAATTTCAAAGAAAAATGATATGTAAAAGTAAAGATATAATCAAAAGAATGCAAGTAGCTCACATGCTGAAAATTCTGGATTTCCTTAACTTGCACTAAAGTTGAGCAAACTTAAATATAAATGACTTAGCCATGAACATAAGTATAAAATGGATGAACACTAATCTCAATATGTTTACTTTCTAACCCTAAAATTTCAAATGCAAATTTAATGAATGAGAATATTAAAGCACCTTGTAGTCCATAGTGAGCTAGAAACAAAACTAAGTGTGCTATATGTGTGTAAATGTGAATATAGGTCGAGGATTACCATGGAACTGTTTCAAAATTATAAGTGATCGAGAGGAATCAAATTCTCGCATTCAAGGTAAGTTATAGTGTCTAACCCTTCCTTATTGCATTGGAGCTTTTGATCAATGCATACCGTTATTGGTATTTGAAACCAATTGTTAATTGTGATATTGAGATTGTGAATTGTGAAACATATTTGGCCTCTAGACCTATTTGATTGTATCAAGCCATTTGTTTAGCCAATATGACAGAATCCCAAGTTGATGGGGGTTATACCATTAGGCTATGTGCATATACAGATTTGTGATTAAAGAGAGAAGTTACTGCCCTAAAGTGTGTAGTCTGTGATAGCACTAGAATGTAAATAGTGATATGTTTTCTTCAGTGCTATCTATGTGATTATCCTTCATATTATTGATATTGCCTTTGTGATATTGATCCGATTACTATGAATCCTTTTTATATGGACTTATTTCTATTGACGAGCTATAATGGTACTACCATCTTGTGTTACTATAAATGTTAAACCTTGAGATACTTTTCAATGTACATGCTACCGATATGACATTATAATTTCACTGAGTTGACAACTCACTCAAGCGTCTGCGGTTTCAGGTAGAGGTGATCCAGGTTCGTCAGCTTCTTGATTTCCTTCTTCCAACAAGAAGCCTGTGAATAATGTAAATAGTTATTAGATATTATAAGTTGTTGATAAGTTATATGAACTCTAGTTGTTCCGTAGTACCTTTGTTTGATATTAGTATTTTATGTATATAAGTTAAAATGTAAACATTATTTTGAGAGTGTGATATATGATTAAACAAAGTGTGCGAAAGATTGTACTGAATGATCCTGGGAATTAAGTGAAAGTAAATAAATTGATTGTAGCCCACCTAAGTAATTGATCAAGATAAGTATTGTGTGCAATTAGATTGCTTCAATTGTGGGTTCTACAAGGTGCCCAGTGGCCTTAAGCCTACCTGGACCCTAGGATAGCTGCACCATCAAAATTTTAGGGTGTTATACCTTCACTTAATCACTTATTTTTATTAAATCAGACATAAACTTAGAACCGCCTAAACCTCAGCTCTAATACCACTAAATGTAACACCCATTACCCGATCCCAAAGGATTAGTTGACGGATGCCACATTCGGTGCCGAAGGCACCTTTCTAAAATACAAATTCAAATCTTAATAATAGAGATATGAATATTTTTTTTTCAAGTCTAGCAAATTCATGATTTTACTTAGAAAATGATTTAAGCAATCCAGCAGAAAAACTATAAGGGTTTTCTATAAAAATTGGACTTAACTAAAAATTTGTGGAAGAGGGAAAGACTTCTAAACTCCATCTGATGGAGGTCCATCTAGCCTAGGCTTACAAGCTGTCCTAGACATGGGCCTTGGTCTTGATTCCATTAGTGAAGTTGATGAAGACAGTCCAAGTGAAGATGGGCTTGGTGGGAGTGACATGTTCAATCTGAAGCTACAGCTCCTTTTAGGGCCATTTGGGTTCCTTCAAACCATCATCTTTGAAGACAACAATCAAGGAGCACTTGGTTAATCATTGACTATGAATTCCAGCTCATTTGTGTTGTTTTCAAACTTAGTTAGGTGTCCTTTGAATTGTGCCTTTGAATGAGTTATTTCAAACTTAGTTAGGTGTCCTTTGAATAAGTTGTTTTCAACCTAGTTAGGTGTATCTTTGAATGTGTTGTTTTCAACCTAGTTAGCTGTCCTTTGAAATTGTGTCTTTGAACAACACATTCAAAGGGAGTTTATGGCTATCTCTTGTTTCCCTATATAAAGGGATTTTGTGTACTTTCAAAGGGAGTTTTTGAATAACAAGAAAGTGTTAATCACATTTGGGTTTTATTAGTTTCCAAAAACTATTGGGTTTTGTTTGTTTCCAAAAACAATCATCTATCTTTTTTTTAGGTACTGTAGCACGGATGCTTCTGAGTTCCTGTAGCACCGTGTTTCTCTATCAAAACCATAGCCCATTCCACCACGCCATCAGTTGGTATCAGAGCCAACAATCTTACCTTCTTTCATTTTCATTTGTTTTCAAGTTATGCTTAATAACCAACAAGCATCTCTTAACAAGGACAAACAAGTCATATCAGAAGATCAAGATCTAGCCTCAGCAATTGAGAAAATGAGGTTGGAAATGGAAGTTCTTAAGGCCAAGAATGAAGCCTTAGAAACACTCATCCAAAATACTCCCCCAAATACCCGAAATCCTCATGAAGAGGAACTGACTAATGAAGATTTCAATGGAGAGGACCAGCACCTTGTGTTGGGACATGGAGGTTTTAGAGGAAGAGGGAGAGGACTGTTTCATGGAGGACTTGGCCAAGGGGGAAGGCGTTTGCCACCACCCATTCGTGTTGAAAGACAAGAAGAATCTTTCAACTATAAAATTGAATTACCTGAATTTCATGGTAAGATCGATGCTGATGCCTATCTTGAATGGATATACTCAAAGGAGAGATCCTTTGAACTGAGGGAGGTGTCCAAAGACAAAAGAATGAAGCTTGCTGCTATGAAGTTGAAGGGATATGCTGCCCTTTGGTGGGATAATTTGCAAAAGCGAAGGATGAGGGAAGGGAGGCCTCAGATTACTCAATGGGATAGGATGAAAGAAGAGATGGATGCGGTGTTCTTACCACCTCATTACAGACAGAAAATGATTGAGCAAATGTTGAGCCTCAAACAAGACACTAAAACAGTGGAACAATACACCATGGAATTTGAAGAATTTTTATTGAAGTGTGAGGTCGAGGAGACCGAGGAGCTGATCATGGGGTGTTTTCTCCAAGGCTTGCGATTCGACATCCAAGACATGGTAAGCTTCTACCCTTATGAATCTCTTATTGAATTGAAGAGATTAGCACTAAGAAGTGAGACAAGTTTGAAGCATTCACACCAAAACAAAACCAATATCAGACCTTATGACTACAAACCGAGCTCTAGTAGCCCCAATTCTGCCCACATACACACCTTCACCAAAACCCCCTCTTAAAAACACTTCCAACACACCAAGAAATACCCAATCTGTCCCACCATCCAAAAGTACCTCTAAGAATGCTTTGAAATGTTTCAAATGCCAAGGGTATGGACACTTCCAATCTGAATGTCCTTCAAGGAAAGTAATGACCCTTAGAGAGATAGAGGAGATTGAGGAAGAAATATACCATGCTGATTCTGTTGCAGTAAATAGTGAATTGAATGTTGATGAGGGAGATATGCTAGTTTGTGATGCAATGGAAGATGGGGAGTGTTTAGTGATGATGCGTATTTTGAATATTGAAAAGAATGAGGAGGATTGGAGGAGGAAATCCCTATTTCACACTAGATATTTGACAAAAAATAAATTGTGTGAAGTTATTATTGATAGTGGTGCATGTGAGAATGTTGTATCCAATGAAATGGTTGTGAAGTTGGGACTGAAAACCGAGCCAATTGACAACCCTTATAGGTTGGCTTGGCTGAATTCTGAGCATGAAATTAAAGCACTAAGAAGTGTCTAGTTCCTTTTACAATTGGGCAATACGTGGATGAGGTGAGCTGCCATGTTATCCCAATGACAGCTTGTCACTTGCTTCTTGGGAGACCTTAGTTGTATGATAAGGATGTGCAACACCAAGGAAAGGTCAATACTTACACCTTTTTCCATGAGGGTAACACCATCTTGCTCACACCGTTACTACCCGAGAAGCGAAAGAAGAAAAGAGAAGTTGGAATGGTTGGATTGTTATCCAATGATGAGAAGAGTGAGATCATGGAAGGGCTGCCTAGCTATGTTTCAATTGATGTGGAGGATGAGCCCAAACAGAATCATGTGATTCCAAAAGAGGTACAATTTCTTATTAGAGAGTTTGAGAGAGTTTTCCCGAACACTTTACCTATCGGTTTGCCCCCTCTAAGATCAATACAACATGAGATCAGTTTTGTTCCGAGAGCTCAAATTCCTCATAAGCACTCCTATAGAATGAGTCCTAAAGAGAGTGATGAATTACAAAAGCAAGTTGATGAATTGTTAAAGAGAGGCTTTATAAGGGAGAGTGTTTCTCCTTGTGTTGTGCTAGCCTTTGTTGTTCCTAAAAAGAATGGCAAGTGGAGAATGGTGATAGATTCAAGGGCTGTTAATAAGATAACGATCAAGTACAGGTTTCTTATTCCAAGGCTTGATGATATGCTTGATCGATTGCATGGAGCTTCAATTTTCTCAAGGATTGATCTTGCAAATGGATTCTACCAAATTCATGTTAGAGAAGGTGATGAGTGGAAGACAGCCTTCAAGACCCATGAGGGGCTGTATGAATTGTTGGTCATGCCTATGGGACTCTCTAATTCACCTTCCACCTTTATGCGACTCATGAATGAGGTACTCAAACCTTTTCTTAACAAATTTGTGGTGATATACTTTGATGATATTCTGATCTTTAGTACTAGTTTAGATGAGCATTATATGCATTTGAGACTTGTTTTTTAGGCTTTGGACCGTGAATCGTTGTATGCTAATGTAGAGAAGTGTCATTTTTGTGATAGCACCATTAGTTTTTTGGGGTATGTTGTATCTAAAGATGGTATAAGTATGAATTCTGAAAAGGTAAAGGCCATTGTTGATTGGCCTATTCCAAACAATCTGTTTCAAGTAAGGAGTTTTCATGGGTTTTGTTCTTTTTATAGGAGATTCATTAAAGGTTTTAGTACTATAACAAGTCCTATAACAGACTGCATGAAAAAAGGGGTGTTTAAATGGACACCTCAAGCCACCCTTGCTTTTAACACTTTAAAGAATGCAATGACAAAAGCTCTTATTTTGGCCTTGCCTAATTTCAACTTACCTTTTGAATTGGAGTGTGATGCTAGTGGGGTTGGGATAGGGGCTGTTTTGAGTCAAGAAGGCAAACCTATTGCATTTTTTAGTGAAAAATTGAATGAGTGTAGGAGAAAATATTCTGCCTATGATCTTGAGTTCTATGCCTTGATTCGTGCTCTAAGACATTGGAATGCATATTTGTTGGCTAACTCTTTCATCTTATTTACTGACCATCAAGCCCTCAAATACATACAAAGTCAAGCTAAGTTAAGCAAGAGACATGCATCTTGGGTTGAATACATGCAATCCTTTGATTTTGTAGTGAAGTATAGGGATGGTCCAAGTAATAGAGTGGCCGATGCATTGTCTAGGAGATATGAGGTTCTTAGTACCATGCATGTTCATGTAATAGGATTTGAGAATATTAAGACCTTGTATGAGAGTGATGGGGGTTTCAGTCAAATTTGGGAGAGAGTTAGGAAAGATGGTGCATTTAGGGACTTACTATTCATGATGGTTATCTTTTCAAGCTTGATGCTGTTTGTGTTCCTCAAAGCTCTTTAAGGGAAGCAATTCTTAAGGAAGTCCATGGTGGAGGCCTAGCCGGTCACTTTGGAAGAGACAAAACCTATGAATTGGCAAGCAAGAATTTCTATTGGCTAAAGATGTGGAAAGAGGTTTCAAGACTTGTTGAGGGTTGTAATACTTATAAGCAATCCAAGATGACCTTACAAGCTCACGGACCATACATGCCTTTGCCGATTCCAAGCTCACCGTGGGAAGATGTAAGTATTGATTTCATTGTTGGCTTGCCGAGAACAAGACGAAATAATGATTCCATTATAGTTGTAGTAGATAGATTCTCAAAAATGGCTCATTTTATTGCTTGTAACAAAACTAACGATGCATCTCATATTCTGAATTTGTACTTTGAAAATGTTGTAAAACTCCATGGAATTCCTAGGAGCATAGTGAGTGATAGGGATGTAAAGTTTTTGAGTCATTTTTGGAGGCATTTGTGGGCAAGGTTAGTAACTACCTTGAAGTTCAGCACGGCTTTTCATCCTCAAACAGATGGACAAACAGAAGTGGTCAATCGAAGCTTAGGCAACATTTTGCGAAGTTTGCTAAAGGGGAAAGTAAAGAATTGGGATTCTTTGTTGGCTCATGCTGAATTTGCTTACAACAGTTCGAAGAGTAAGACCACTAATTTTACTCCTTTTGAATTAGTTTATGGAGCTAATCCAATTGTTCCTCTTGATTTGAGCAACGCACACTCTAGTATCCCCTCTAACTTAAAGGCCGAGGACAGAGCTACTGAAATTGTCAAACTCCATGCTAGAGCAAAAGCACATATTGAGAAGAAGAACGAAGCCTACAAGATGCAAGCCAAGCTAAAACCTGTTGTGGAATTTAAAAAATGTGACTTAGTGTGGGTTCACTTAAGGAAGGAACGATTCCCTTCTAAAAGAAAAAATAAACTTATGCCCAAAGCCGAGGGTCCTTACAAGATCATCAAGAAGGTAAACCAGAATGCTTACAAGGTAGAGCTGCCTCCGTCTTACAAGATTTCCAACACCTTCAATGTAAGTGACTTAGCTAAATACAAGGAAGACACCATGTCAACTTCTGACCAAGTTGAAACTTTTCAAGAAGGGGAGAATGATGGAGGTCCATCTAGCCTAGCCTTACAAGCTGTCCTAGACATGGGCCTTGGTCTTGATTCCATTAGTGAAGTTGATGAAGACAATCCAAGTGAAGATGGGCTTGGTGGAAGTGACATGTTCAATCTGAAGCTACAGCTCCTTTTAAGGCCATTTGGGTTCCTTCAAACCATCATCTTTGAAGACAACAATCAAGGAGCACTTGGTTAATCATTGACTATGAATTCCAGCTCATTTGTGTTGTTTTCAAACTTAGTTAGGTGTCCTTTGAATTGTGCCTTTGAATGAGTTATTTCAAACTTAGTTAAGTGTCTTTTGAATAAGTTGTTTTCAACCTAGTTAGGTGTATCTTTGAATGTGTTGTTTTCAACCTAGTTAGGTGTCCTTTGAAATTGTGTCTTTGAACAACACATTCAAAGGGAGTTTATGGCTATCTCTTGTTTCCCTATATAAAGGGATTTTGTGTACTTTCAAAGGGAGTTTTTGAATAACAAGAAAGTGTTAATCACATTTGGATTTTATTAGTTTCCAAAAACTATTGGGTTTTGTTTATTTCCAAAAACAATCATCTATCTTTTTTTTAGATACTGTAGCACGGATGCTTCTGAGTTCCTGTAGTAAGTTACTGTAGTACTCGTGTTTCTCTATCAAAACCATAGCCCTTTCCACCACGCCATCACCATCTTAACAAATCCATCGACTCTAATAAATCAAATTTCAATTAATATACTCCAATATCAATTCATAATCAACAAAAGCTTATGTGATATCTATACAATATACTTAAACTAAAATCCATAATATAATATACATTCATCATAAAAGATTCTAAGTCATAATACATAATCTTCCTAAGACTTAAGTTAATACATAAATCTCTAATTAGATACAATCTCCGATATTTCAAATTTACATGTCATATTTAATACATAAACCAAAACAGAATAAGTTATTTCCACCAATATGAAGTCTTTGGCTCTAAAGTTGGATCTGGACTCCAAACAACACTCCCGAGTCTACAACCTGCGTGTGATAAATATTGACGTGCTGAGTATAAAACTCAGTAGTACTCATAAATCACATTCCTCCAATGTTGCGATATATTCATTCACATAATTATCATTCAAGCTTAAAATCATATAATCAAATAATTATCAATCGTGCATGATCATTTATGTGACAAGTAGTCATATTAAACATGTAATTTCCAGTAATCTCATAATTAATTCTTATGTCCTCACTTCATAACATAATTCAATATTTACAAGCTAAAAGTACATAATATCACTTATGAAGCATGTGACACATGAATTATGTAATTCCAATCATAAGTATCATAAATATAAATTCTAACTTACAAATACATATATTATATAATATTATCTTATTAAGTCAATGTCTTTCCTTATTAACTTATGGGGCTCACATACACTTAGCAAAAAATGAAATAGATTATATTTCAGAAGCAAAGGGCTATAAATAGTCAAACAGAACAGAGAGCTTAAAAGCTAATCAGAACATGTAGAGAGCGTCAGCTCATACAGAGGGCACTCATGTGTTAAGCATATGATCATAGCTATATCCAGATAATCAGAGTAGCACCATTGTGTTGAGCATGCTCATAACAGAATAAATCTCAATCACACATCAAATTCACACCAATTATACCAAGAGCCCAAAACTTGTTTTCTTTTCTCAAAATTGGATAATTTCTCATAAAAACTTTACTTTCATATTCATAATTTCATAAAAGATTCTTAGCTTAGTACTGATTCGGATCAAGGGAGCAATCACACGAGCTCGTGGTACTAGGCTACAAGCACTCTTGAATGCATTTGTTCAAGAACAAGTTACATTGGAGCTTCAAGATCATAGCTATGCAAGATGTGAGATTGAACTTGAAGAAGCACCAAAGTTTATTATGGTACTTGAGGTATGTAAAGAGGCTACCCATTAATGCATTATACATGTTTTATATTTAAGCAAATTTAGAAGGATGCTCTTTCATTGTAAGCTTAAGTATGGGGCATGCAGGGCCCGTGGCCCATTTATCCTATTTTGTTTAAATTGTTTAGAGTGGACTTAATAAAGTTGGTTGGGCTTATATTCCAAAGTTGGGTCAGCCCTAGATTAGATAATATTTAAGTTGGGCTTATTTTAATTAGTTAGCTTAAGACTTTGTATTTAAACCCATATGGGCCATATTGGTTAGCATAATCTTAACCTTGATTTAAGGCATGATTCTAGGCTTGATTATAGCCTTGATTTAAGGCATGATTCTAGCCTTGATTTTAGCCTTGATTGTAGGCTTGATTTTAAGCTTGATTCTAGTTCCTAGTTTTCCATTGTCTAGTATAAATAGGTGCTTCCATTGTAAACACGACACACAACAACAAGAAGAGATATGAGTTTTCTTCTTTGAATGAAAGCAACCATTTTCCTTAGTAATTGAGCTTATGAGTTCTACAGGATTAATTGCATCAAGAATTTCAAATTTATTTTCAAGATTACTTGAAGGTAAGTTTCTGTTTTCTTGTTCTAAATTCCTTTCTTTCTCTCTTTAAGAGTACTTAGGAGTTTAAGGATTGACGAGTACTTCCGTGATTGCATGTTCTTTGCTATATTCTCCTTGTTGATTGCAAGAGTACTTATTTAATTGGCTAGAGTCTTATTAAGTACTCATTAAACCCATAAGGCACGTATTTGTCTTAAAAACCTTATCATGGGATGAATTTGACATAAATGCAAATTCCATCATTCAAGTCATATATTCCTCATTTTATGCAACCAAATACATTAAACATATATATAAGCATGAATATATACTAAGCATGCATGTACCATAGCATTTCCTCCAAAAATTCAATTTTTCTTGTCATAGGAAGTTACAAATCAATTATATGATTTTTACCACAAAAGAATCACATTTCTCATTCAACTCATTAAACCATTCATTATACTCAAGGAAGCATAATCATAATCAAGGCATGCATATACTTACTTGTTTCCGTAAAAATATCCATGACTTAGGTCATAGGAAAATTCATCATTATATACAATTAAGCAATATAAGATCCTCTCAACTTCTATTCTGCATTTCAATTAAGTAATATAAGAGTAAAAGAAGCATAATGTGCATAAGTTACAAGGTATAGTCATCATGTGCCATTAATCAAGAAGTGGATTTTTCTGAATTTAATCATTCCATAATCATTTCCAAGCCTCTATTATACCATCTATGTAATTGCTTCACATAAACTCATTCAACATGGCGAAATCTCAATCTCAAGGTTATAGGAAAATGCTTATATTTTAAGATTTAGAAAAGATAAATTCATCAAACTCTAATTACATGCTCAAAATCATTTATTTAAGAGAAAAACATTAATTAAAAGAAAAATGAACCTAAGGTCATGGTCACCCTAGATTTGGCCAAAAAGGGGAGATGGGAAAAGGATAACTTTTCTTTTATCAAAACCAAGGTAATTTATAGACTGGGTTTAAAATCAAATTCGATATTTTTCATATGAAAAACCATAGTTAGGCATGGTCGGTTCACTGAACCGCCGGTTCGAGATGTTTAAAATTTTGAACCGAAACCGACCCTTGAACCTCCAGTTCCGGTTCCGGTATGGTTCAACACGGTTCCCGCGAACCGACGGTTCAAATTACGGTTCCGATTCTGTTCCGGCATTACACAAATTTTTAAAAAAATAATAAAATTTTGATTCCGAATTCATGAATAAATAATAATTTTAAAATGTTTAAATTTTATTAACTAAATAAATTATTATAAAATTTTAAAAGAAAAACTTCTATTAACTTACTTAGAATTATTATTACATTAAATTTACAAATTTTGTTAATTTACTAATACAAAAATCTATAAATGGAATATAAAATTAATGGAATGAGTTGAAAATTATTATTTTCAAATACTAAGAAAATTATTTAAAAAATCAAATAAAGTAAATTTATAAATGGAAAAAATTGAGATTAAAGAGAATTTGGATTTGAATGTAAGAAAATAAAAAATAAACAATAGATAATTCCAATATTAAGGAAAATAAAGCAATAGAAAAAATAATGAACTATGGAAATTTGAGAGAATTTTGATTGAGAATAGGAGAAGAGTTAGGATATAATTGATTGTGAAATAAAAACTCATCAACTCGTTATATTTATACATGTTTCTCATTTATTAGTTTTCCAAAGTATCCCTTATAATAGAAAAAAAAACTGCTATATTTTTGGATAATTTGGTAAATTACAGTAAATAAATAAATAAATTATTAAAAATGAATAAAATTTATTTACCAAAAAATAAATAAAAAACACCTGTCATATCAAAAACTATCCGTTACACTCTTTTTTTATACACTTGAAAGTATTTCTTTTATATAAATTAATTATTCATGTACCATTTTTTATATAAATTAAGTCAAAAAATGTGTATTTTTTTTCACCACTTTTTATAACTTATGTACCATTTTACTTCTCTTCACCGTAAATCAAATCAACTACAATCAAATCAAGTGATAGAAATTTTTTTATAAAAATTTTAAGCTTACAATTTTTTTTATTCATCCGGTTCGAAACGAACCGGAATCGCCGGTTCCGGTTCATATTTTAACATTCACATGAACCGAACCGGTGGCCATGCCTAACCATAGCACTTGTTTCTAAGTACTTCAAGTAAACTCATAGAAAAAATTATATAATTTATGTGACCAAAAATGTGGTTTTTCATAAGATCAATTTATTTTCACTTAAAATCAACCTAAGCCTTAATTTTATACCTAGGAGCATAAATAAACTGCAAGCATATAATAACTCAAACACTTTCTCAAATTTTCCACTCTTTCAAGTTATAGGAAAATATATATATCACATATATAATTTTTATAATAAGATTTTCTTGTTCTCATTTAACTCACTCAAAATACTTATCATATTTGAAGTATAGACACATATAAAACATACCAAGACTCATGAAATTCTCAAAAAATTCCTATGTTTCAAGTCATAGGAAAATTTCCATATCTCAAGATTTCAAAGAAATATTGCTACCAAATTCTAGATATAAGACAAACATCGTTAACAAGAGATAATCATTAACTAGAAACATGAAAAGTTCCAAGGTAGGTACTTTTGCTAAATTTTTCATACATGGGAAAATCACATGAAAAGTTCTTTTTAGGCAAGCCAAGCTCCTAACATGTTATTCATACAAATCCTATAAATCATACAAATCCTTACTTTATGCAATATCCTCAAATACTCAAATTTCTAATTTTTTTGTCATAGGAAAACTCATATTCTCATGGATTTAAGTAAAGCATAGTCACCAATATGTAAATATATACTTAATATCATATTTAAAAGAAGAAAAGCAAGTTAAAAAGCAAAAAAAACCTAAGCATCATATATTCCTAAGTTCAGCCATACTAAGGGCATGGAGAAAGAAAATTTGCTTTTGTATTCTAAGTATTCTAAAATACTTAATTAAGTTCTAATATCACATAAATATTATCCAAACACCTAGTTACAAAATTTACATGCAAAAACCTTCAATTTCTCATAGCAAAAGTCATAGGAAAATTTGGCAAATCACTGAATTCATGCAAAATATTTCCTCAGCAATTAAGACATATGTTTACTATCATCATTTAAGAAGTATTATCATTAATTAAAATGAAGAGAAACCAGGCCTTACCACACTAGCATGATTCGTCCAACATACATACATATCTTCTAATATCACCCAAGAACACAATTAAGCATTTAGTTCATATTAATTAGACCAATAAATATAAAATCCCCAAAAAAATCCTCACAAAACCTGAAATTGTAAAATAGAAAAAATGGAAAGAAAAGATGAGAAATTAAGAGCACTAACCTCTTAATTAAGCTTTAGGAAGCTTAAAATCACCAATTACACTTAGCTTTCCCTTAGTCTAACCTAGAGGGTCCATCTTCTCTAATCCAAGAGAAATCCAAAAATCATAACAAAAGAAAATCACAGAAACCATGTATGAGATGGGAAAAAATAAAACCCTCAACTAATTCCAAATCCGAACTCAAATATAAACTCTCTGCTTACTTGAACTTGTTAAAAGAAATCTTGAAGTTTTCTTCAAAATCACAACTTAAATCCCCACGTTTAATTTTAATCTTTAAGAGTTCAAGCTTAGATTTGATTTAAAGAAGATGAATCATGAGTTCTTTTGTAGGAAAATGAAAAGCAAAAGAGAGGAAATGGCAGTGATGTATTCGGACAAGAGAGAAAGAACAGAGAGGAGAGGAGACAAGGATAAAAATGGAAAAGAAAGAAAAAAAGAAATGGGCTATAGCAAAAATAATTGGGGGCATTTTAGTAAATAAATACAACTTCCTCATGAAGTTGTCTAATGGGTGGTTGAGATTTAATTTTCACTATTTGATCCAATGGATCATATCTTCTCCTACAACAATTCCTCAAAATTATAATTTCCTCCACTTAACTTATTATTTTTATTCAATAATTCTAATTCTCCAATGTTTTTTAATTTTTAAAAATGCCGCCAAATCCCTATTCATTAATTACTTAATTTCTTCAAATAAATTTATAATTTATTTTGCACCCACCAAAATAATATATACATGCTCTAAAATAATTATAAAAAATATTAGTTATGAATAATAATTTTTTCGGATTGGAAAAAAACCAAATTTTCGATTAGGTGATACTATTCATCAATATTTTGAAAATCGGATCGGTCATTAAACCAGTGAAGGCAGGAGTTCACTGAACCGAAGGGTTCAACCGATTTCAATATGGTTCAACCAGATTTTTATATATAATATCTTTAAATATATTTTTTATATAATTAAAATATATAATTTTCAAATACGGAATTAAAAAGATAAAAAATATATATAATTTATCCTTTAACTTATATTAGCTCAACATATATAAATATAAGTCCAATTCAACAAAAATTTTTAAATAATTATAATAATAGGCAGAATAAAAAATTAAATTCACTTTAGAAAATATAATAATAAAATAAAAAACAATACAAATAAAAAACAAATGTTATATGCAGATTCAATATATGGTGTCAATGGAATTCAAACAAGGAATATTATAGGAAATGAGTTACTATTACTACTATTATTATTATTATTATTAATTAAAAACAAATAAATAAAATAAAACAATAATACTATAATAAAATATACATAGTTATAATGGAATAAATAAAGAAATAAAATATTCATTTTTTTTTTTTACCTTAAGAGAATAGTGTGTATATTATAATATGGAAACCACTTAATTAAGGAAAGGAATAATACTTTAGAAAAAAAGAAATAAATAAGCCACTAATAACTCATCTCCATTAATGCAAATTCATCAAAATTAAAGAAAGAGGAAAGCCTAGAAGAGAGAAAGATCAAATTCGAAAAACAAGTTAGAACTTTGGTTGTTGATTGGAGTCCAACTACCTGTCGGTGCGTGTCACTACCGGCATTAGGTGAGGCATCTTGGCGAGCCGCTTTAGGCAAAGGTTGTTTGACCACCTTCAAATAACAGATGAATCTGACGCTCCATCCTTTTCTCTCCTCCGATTTTTTTTTTTATTATTATTTTTGCTTATTTGAGTTGAACCATAGCAATTACTCAAACCGATTTATGATTTTCATCCGATTCATATCGATTATCAGCAGTTTTCAATCTGGGGGGGTTTGACTATCCAAATCGAACCAGACAATTGTTCGTTTATTGGTTAAACCAGTTGAACCAACTAGTCCAATCCGATTTTCAGAATCATGCTATTCACACACTGGTAAATCACTATTCACCAATAATTAATTACTTAATTAATCATGAAAAATTTATATCTTAACTTAAATTAATTAGGACTAATCACATAAAATCTAATTAACTCCACGAATATTAATTATGCTCAATATCCTTCTCGGGTCCAAATAAAATATTATTTCCCTCTCGGATGATACCATTCATGACCCGATCAAATAATATCATTTTAAGATACAAAATTTTGGAGCGTTACAGTAGCAGCAGCTGATGGATATGTATGCTCAAGACCAGGTTACTGGACCACCAGCTCCTTCTACACTGACAGATCACTCGGATCCTCTGGCTTCTTCCACTCTACCTGCTTCTTAGAGTCCTACTATAATTCTTGTAGATCTGACCCTTTAGGATTTTTTTATTATTATCATGTTTATTTTGTACATATTACAGTATAATTGGTACGATTTTCTTCGCACATTAGTGTTACGTATATCTTAATGACAAATTAGCATTTGTTTTCATTGGTGCCATTAGTTTATGTGGATGACTTAAATCAGTATTATATATTGCCTTTTTTAATAGTGAAAACAAATTATTTAGCAATGGATTATAATACATTGAAACCAAAATTGGAGATAGACATAGCGACCAATTTGCGACTCCTTTATCGACTAATTAGCGATGGATGATAATACATTGAAAACAAATTGGAGACATTGCGATCGATTTGTGACTCCTTTAGTGACCAATATGGGACATCCACCTTTAGTGCCGAATAGCAATAAAATTTTCGTTCCTTTATGGAAGTGATCCAGCAATCACTTTGTCAAATTTGGCAACCAATTTCCTGGTTGCTAATTAGCGATGAATTTAGAAGTCAGTCACTAACATCTTAGCAACAAGATATTGTATGACAGATTTCGATGGTCGCATTTTGGTCGCTATTTCTATTTTAGTAATAGAAAAAAAAGATCGGTCGCTAAAAAGCATTTTTTATATATATATATAGTGATTGCTTTAACTTGACATGGTGTGCTATTGACTTTTAAGATCAAACAATTCTAGGAATTGACTAAACCAGTAAATCACAAACCTACTAGTTCAAGAAATTGAATTAGAAAGAGTTTTGTGTATTAAAAATTATAAAGGATTTGCAAAAAAATAAATTTATTGAAAAAGTAATGGAGATTGAAAAGTAAAGATGCTGAAAAGTAAATTTGCAAGAAAAGTAAGATGTTAGTAAAATAAATCTGAGGGGAAAGTAAAGTGTTGGAAATGCAAGGAGTTTAAAAAGTAAATGTGCTTTGTATGATGGAAGTCAATTTGCAAGAAAGATAAATGACAATTGAAAATTGATAATTGAAATTAAGTTGTTTGACTGTTGTTGAGTAGTTGTTGGTGTGTTTAAGGATGGTAGCATACTGGATACCCATTTAGAATATACTATCCGAACTCGAACCTGATTATAAACTAGGTAAATGAATTGTCACCAATCAATTTAGAAATTCACTTTTATTATCTGAACTAACCTCGAACCCGATTACAGTTATTCATTTAAGTATCTAAACCCGTTTAACTGTCTGTATGAGCTACTAGAGGAATTATTCGTTTTAGATCAAACCAATTCCATCCTACACTGGATTGGCAAGACCCGCATGGTTTTGTTCCGCAGGTGAAATGGAGAACTTCCCAGGAGGTCACCCATCTAGGATTTTCGTTACGCGAGTACGCTTAAACCTGAAATTCTTCCAACTCTTCAAGCTATTTCACCAAAAAGTGCTTCTCATGATTAGTTTCTCCCTTTTCGATATATGATCCGAGTCATTCATGTGTCTCGTATTCCTCTACCCATAGCTAGCCTGCCATCTTAGAAGCTAGCCAGAAGCTTTGCTCTACCCACCCTCTTAGGATCTCTTTGCCGGGTTGAGATGTCACAAGTTCGTCCTCGAACCATACATCTACCGGAGGGGGATCCGACTTTGATACCAATTGTCATGCCCTACTCCAACCACCAGAGGAATTGTCCGCTTAGATCAAACCAATTCCATCCCATACTGGATTGGCAAGACCTGCACGGTTTTGTCCCGCAGGTGAAATGGGAAACTTCTCAAGAGGCACACATCCTAGGATTTACGTTAGCGAGCACGCTTAACCCTAGAGTTCTTCCAACTCTCCATGCCATTTCACCAAAGGTGCCTCTGATGATTAAATTTCCCCCTTTTCGATATATGATCCGATTCATTCCTATGTCCTGCATTCCTCTACCCATAGCTAGCCTGCCATCCTAGAAGCTAGCTAGGAGCTTTGCTCTACCCCCCCTCTTAGGATCACTTTACCGGGTTGGGATATCACAAGCCCACCAACTTCCGCATGATTCGTCCTCGAACCATACATCTACTAGAGGGGGTTCGACTCTAATATCAATTTTCACGCCCGAATCCAACCACTAGAGGAATTGTCCACTTTGGATCAAGCCAATTCCATCCCACACTAGATTGGCAAGACCCACACGGTTTTGTCCTACAGGTGAAATGGAGAACTTCCTAGGAGGTCACCCATCCTAGGATTTTCGTTAAGCGAGCACACTTAACCCTGGAGTTCTTCCAACTCTCCAAGCCATTTCAAAAGGCACCTCTGATGATTAGCAGGCATACTTTTCAATAGATGATCCGATTCATTCCTGTGTCCCGTATTCCCTTATCCACAGCTAGCCTGCCATCCTAGAAGCTAGCTAGGAGCTTTGCTCTACCCGCCCTCTTAGGATCACTTTACCGGGTCGAGATGTCACAAGCCCACTAGCTTCCACGTGGTTTGTCCTCGAACCACACTTTTATTGGAGGGAGTGCGGCTCTGATGCCAATTGTCATGCCCGACTCTAACCACTAGAAAAGTTGAACGCTTTGGATCAAGCCAATTCCAGTCGATACTAGATTATTAAAACCCGTATGGTTTTGTCCTGCAGGTGAAATGGGGAACTTTCGAGGAGGCCCATCCTAGGATTAGGGTTAAACGAGCACGCATAACCCTGGAGTTCTTCCAACTCTCCCAGCCATTTCACCAAGAGGCGCCTCTGACGATTAGTTTCCCCCTTTTAGATATATGATCTGATTCATTCATGTGTCCCGCATTTCTCTACCCATAATTAGCCTGCCATCTTAGAAGTTAGCCAAGAGCTTTGCTCTACCTGCCCTCTTAGGATCGCTTTGCCAAGTCGGGATGTCACACTCTTCTTCTATCATTCCATTAGCAAAAGGAAGTTGTTTTTCTTTCTTTTTGGAGTTTTTTGTATGTTGTTCTAGATGCTTCTACTTTTGACCATCCTTAAATTATTAACCTCTTTAGGAAAAGGTGTTTGTTATAAAGAAAGCTTCGTCAATAAGAATTTTCCATAGATAGCGCCAATTGATACTTGGAGCTTTAGAAATTTATAGGTAGAGATGTGCATCGTATATGAAGATGATGGCTGAAGCAAGAATGACAAAATGAAGCGTCGTGAAGGGAGGCACTTGCAAATCTTTCAATGCTCAAGTTAGAGAAAAGTTAGTGAATGCTTATAAGATAACCGGATTAAATGAATGTAACTTTAAGATAGGACACAAGGTCCTTTACAGAGAGATTTTGAAAACCCCTTTCAAGTTACTGATTAAGAATTATAATAGCAGTCAGTGCTTGATTTGACTTTCTTGTATAGCCCATATCAATTGCGGATCAGAACTTACTGAGTAGCCTTATTTGATGCGGAGCTGCGAGTTCATGATAACTCAGGATGCTAAGCTAGGATTACTTAACTGGTCAGATTTGGGCTTAAGGTTGGACCATGCTAATGTGACAATTTATATTTTGTGTGGTAACAATATTATAAAATCATTTATAAAATTCTACAATTATATTGAGACAAAGTTCTATTAATGACTCTTCAGAAAAAAAAAAAAAAGTTCTATGAATAAATCTTAAATAAATTATGTATTTATTTGTGTTTAAGCAAAACCATTTTATGATTCTAAGTAGTGATGAAAATAAAGGTCCAAAAAAATCCAAAGTATGTTTATGTGAATATTATAAATGAGTTGTTTCACAATACACCTGAGGCCCAATCGATTGAGATTTGAGTTTATATAAAGAAATGATTATTAAGCTTATCACTGAGTTTAGTGCATAAATCTACCCAAGTTCTAGTTTGGTCCGATCTAGGGAGACGGGTCATTGATAATTTTAAAATTAAAAATAGACTAGTTTTCATTCCTAAGAGCTGATGGTAAGGAGACAGGTAAAGATATACTCTAAGAAGGAAATTGATTGAATTGGATAATATGTTCTAATTCACCTAAGATGCGTGAAAATTTCTTTCTTAGTCGTTCGTGCTACATCAATTCTTTTTAATTAAGTTTTATTTAAGGAGGAGCGCCAAAACGTAGCTTATGAAAGACCACCAACCTTTAAGAGTTTGGTTGAAATACATTCGAGAAAAAGGTCTTTCCTTGAAACTTGAGCCACAAAGACAAGCTTGTTAGGAACAGAAGAAAAATATGACCTATTATAGTATAGGTGGACTATTCTAGCCTTTCCATTGTTTCAACCATTTTCGATGACATTTCTATTGTGATATCATCATGCACTTTCTAGTTTTAGAAAGACACTTTGAATCGCTTCTACAAGTTGATCTATATTATGGCATTACATTAATAGAGGTCTTTCAGGAATTGACCAAGCAAGAACCTGAGATCAAAATTCCATTGATTCATTTATCCATTTGAGTTTTACTTCTCCAAAGAAGGTGAGAGGCTAAAAACGAAAGTTTACTAAGGGAGCTCAATGCCAAGCAAAGCCTTAGACTATAAATGAAGACATTGGGTTCCATGCCAGGTTTCAAAAAGAAAAAAGGGTTCCAAACAAAATTCCCTTTTGTCCGGTCCCAAGAGCCCTCCTGAAGGAATACGTGCTTCTAAAAGATTATACCATGCCCGATCTCAAGGTTAGTTCTGTACATATGACAAGCAACAAGAAAAACAAATGCAATAACTAAGATGGTGTGAAATGAAACATAAACTTTTTGTTTGTGGATGTTAGAATGGCAATTCCTGCTCCTTGAAAGGTACCAAATAAATGAGTACTTGAATCAAGGTTTTGAGCATAAAGATTCCAAATATAAAAATTATTAGAACATATACTGAAATAATGTAATATAAAAATAATATAATATATTTATTATACAATGTAAAGGTAGAGTTAATTCAATATTAAAACTCATTAAAATTTTCAAATGACACAAGAAATTAATAGAACTGCTGTAGATTAGTATCTACTAATATAAACAACGTGAGTTTAAAAGGGTGTCTCCATTACTAGAAATATCACTAAAAAAAATCAAATGAGCAATATGAGAGAGTTACACGCTTTTTCTAAATTTCTACTTTAACTTTTGTAAATTTTATGAAATTGAACACGATATCAACAGAATTTCAAAAATCAAAAGCATAAGCGCTTGCGTGAGAACCTTTACCAACCTACGAAAAGCCCACGACTAATTTACTACCTAAATAGAAAGCTTGTTTTCAGATGAGGAAATGCATTTCAGAAAAAAGCACCAAAATTGCATTTTTGTTTGAATTTTGATATCCTTTATCAATCAAAATATCATATAATAAATTACAGTCACATCAAAAAATTGAAGCATCTCAAAATACAATCTCTGATAAAATTGAGACATTATATTATATTTAAAATAAAAAGCACATTACACAAAAAAAAGAATCATACAAGTTGAATATCACCCAATTCAAGCTGAGCAGCTATTTCCTCCAACTGTTTCTTCACACTCAGATCAATCAGCTTAGACCCTGAGCTTCCAAATCTAACGGTAAACCCAGCCACCAAGCTTGGATCAATTACAGTCTTAATCCTCACATTCTTAGCTCCTGTCAGTTTCTGCACTTGCTTCGCTATCTGCGCCAAGTGCTGCGACTCCAGTTTCACAACCGAAGTCACAGTCGCAAGCTCCGTATCGGTTATTTTGTTATAAACCAGTTCGAATTCCTTTACAATTTCTTTTGCCAAATCGATGCGTTTCGCGTCAATCAGGATGTTCAGGAAATTTGCCGTGTGTGGCTGCAGCGCTAATGACTTGGCGATTTCGTCTACCACTTCTCGTTTCTTCTCCACGCTGATTGTTGGATTGCTGAAGAAATCCACCACCTGTGGATCGGAGAAGAGCTTCTCGATTTTTTCTATGTCGGCGGCGGTTGAGTCTAGAGTGTTGTTTGATTTCGCAACGTCTGCTAGAGCTGCCGCGTAACTTGCTGCCGCAGTGGCTGACATTTTTGCTCCGGTGGCACCGCCTCCACGTGCGCGGTGGGCGGTGGTGGAAGAGAGGTTGAAAGAGGGGAAAGTGGAAGAGAAGGAGAGGCTCAGAGGTTTTTGAGAGGAAAGGGTTTTTGAGAGTCGTGCAGATGGTGGGATTTTGGATTGAAGTGAAATCGGCGTGTTCTGGAGAGCGGCCATTGCCGGTGGTTGTGGTGGTTATGAGAAGGCGGAGAGAAAGAGAGCAGACTTGTTTATTCTTAGTGAGAATAATTTGGCGTTGAAAATGGCTATGGTAGAGAAAGAGAGTTTTGATATAATTGGACGATGGAGATTTGAGGAATGGAAGAATGGACGGTGAAGGAAGTGTGTGTTATCTAGTGAGTGGAGAACCATAGCCACTTAGATACGAAGGAGATAAGGAAAATTGACAAAAAGTACCTAGGTGTGGTAGTACGGCTTAAATATATTAATTTTTGTGGTTAGTTTTACTTCCTTTTTTTTTTAAAAAGAAAATATAATTAAATCACCTAAATTATAACAAATATTTCTTTTTACCCTTGATCTTACCTAATCGCTCTAATCTAATTGGGTCACTGTGATCCCTAGATTATGGCACCCAAAACCATAAATATAACCTTGAGTGGTTTTAGAGAGATAAATAGGTGATAATTGGAAAAAAAAACGTAATTTTTAAAGGAAATTTATTCATTAAATACATATTTCAAGAAGCAATGATTCTTTTTTGCTTTGGCCATGTTGGCAATTTCAACAATTATAATAGATGTTAGATGTTACAGTAACTATCAACTGTTAGATATTAGTTGTTGGTAGTTAGTTGTTTATATAGTGTTTTAAGATAAGTGTTTGATTATTTGTTTAATATAAAAAGATAAAAAAGGATAAGCTAATAGAGAACAAGACAAAGAAAAGTAATAGGCACAAGCTTAATAAAAAATTTATAAAATGCTAAACATGGATGAAAATAACGTTTCATGAAACATTGCCTCAAACTCTAAACGTTAGGATAGATGTGATATTACCGAATACAATAATTAATTAAAACAATGTTTTAACTCGATCAAAACAGTAAACACTACTCAAACGCTCTTGCCGAATAGAGCCTTTATCACATAATTAATTATAAATATTATTGAAAATGATAACAGAGTATTAATTTTAATCTTTTAAAAGTTGATTTTTGGCATCATTATGTCTATTGGTCATGGTTAAAATTGAGTCAAACTAATGAAAATAATTTACCCATACTTTTTCATACCTTAAAATTAATAAGATTTTTATAAATTAATGAGATGTTTATATTTTGGTTAAAATTTGTATATTGAGTTTAGGCTTAAAAGTTTTTATTAAAAGGATTCATATGTTACTATTTAAATCCTTTTATATAAACTAAAAAGATATTCATATGCTAATTTACAATGTTTAGGGGTTGTTGAATCCTTACATCATAATTTTGTTATTAGTTAAAATAAAATAAATTAAAGATTTTGTTTTTAAGGCTTAATTTCAAAAATAAAGAATTCTCAATTTCAATTTTATTTTATTTTTTAAAAAACTTCATTTATTTTTCTTTTTCAGTTTGGAGGAAGTTAAAAAGACCAAGTCAATTCTGAGGTCAAATTGCTCGAAAGATGTGAGTTACATATACAATAAAGTACATAAATTAATACTATCTTGTGTTATGCATGTGTAGCTCTCTTGTTTTGTGCAAGTTTTGTCCCAATTTTGTATGGTGGCTCTAGGATTTGGTACTGAACTGAATCTTTCGAATCTATCTTTGGCTGATGACGAAAATGCTTCTGTGGATGTTCAACCAACTGTGGTTGCAAAGCCAGTGGAGGATTATAGCCTGTGCTTAGTCGGGAGGCTTCTCACAGATAAGATGGTCAATTATGGTGCCATGAAAAGTACGTTAGCAGGGATTTGGAGGCCTAGTCGGGGAGTATGCGTGACTGAGATTGATCCACGAGTTTTTGTGTTCCAATTTTTTCATCACATAGACTTTAACAGGGTCTGGAATGGAGGTCCTTGGATTTTTAATAATAACTTGTTGATATTGCAGAAGATTCCTCTTGATGTTGAACCTTCCACTATCCCTCTTTACTTTACTCAAATGTGGGTGCAACTTCACGACCTGCCTCAAGGTTTGATGTCAGAAGGAGTGGCAAGGCAGGTGGGGAATTTCATAGGAGAGTTTGTGAAATATGACCCTAAGAATGATGTAGGTAGTTGGAGGCAATTCATGAAGCTTCGGGTATCACTAGATGTGCGTAAGCCTTGAAATGGTGGAAGAAAGTTCGTAGTTCGGATGGTTCGATTTGTAAAGTGAATTTTAAATACGAAAAGCTCCTTACATTCTATTTCATCTATGGTTGTTTGGGACATAATGAACAGTTTTGTGAAACGTTATTTCATATTAATGAAAGTGAGATTCAAAAAGGATGGGGTAGTTGGCTACAGGCGGCAATAAGGCAATCTTCAGCTGAGTATGACGATAAGCGGTGGTTTCGTGATCCCACTAGTGCTTCGATAGTTCTGGAATATGAAAGGAAAGATCAGTCTGTTGTGAGGTCCCTCCAACATGTGAGACCCACACAAGTTTGAAGAAAAGAAAAAAAAAAAAAAAGAAGGAAATATTAATCACGTGTTGTTTTTGTTAGTCAAAGAAAAAAAAATAAGGAAGGACGCGTTTTGTTTAAAAGTTCAAAGACGGTTGTACCTACAAAATGAAAATGGATGCGTTAATTGCGCAAACGCATTGATTAACGCATCCACTTCTCCTATAAATAGGAGAAGTTTTCTTCAACCTAAACGTAGAAAAACAAATAGAATAGGAATACACAATTAAGTATAGAAAATTTTAGGAAAGGGTTCCTAAAATTGGGTAAGAAAGAAAATAGTGAGGATTGTATTTTTTGGGGTGTTTTTGGAAAACACTTAGAGTACCACTATTTTTGTAATCTCTTTTGTACCTACTATTTTTAGTGGAAGAATTATTCGGAGTTTTTGTCCCGTGGACGTAGCCCATAACAGTTGATAGGTGAATCATGTAAATCTCGGTGTCCTTATTTTTCATCTGGCATTTACGGTAATTATTTAATTTTTACCGTGGTTATTATTTGCAGTGGATTCGATAGTCAATATCCAATATGTAATCATTGGAGCATTTTTCCACGGGCGCTACTCGGGATAAGTTATAATCACAACAACTGATATCAGATCCTTTGGTTGGTAAATTCTGTCAATTTTCTACAAAGTTACTATTCACGTGAATAGTAAATTTCGTGAAAAGTAAAATTTTGTCAGCTTCAGAATTCGACATGGCTAACGACGGGGCAATGATCAAATTGACGGATTCGAATTATTCAATGTGGAGATCCAAAATGGAGGACTACCTCAATTGCAAAGATCTGTACGATCCAATTGAAGGTGACAGTGCAAAGCTGGAAGAAATGAAAGAAAGGCAGTGGGAGAAATTAAAAAAGCATACATTGGGTACAATACACCAATGGATAGATGCTAGCCTGTACAACTATGTGAGAAATGAAAAAGATCCCCAAGTTCTCTAGAAGAAATTAGAGTATATGTACGAGGCCACGAATGCTCAAGGAAAGTCTTCATGATGCGTAAAGTCATGAACTTGAAGCTGTCAGAGGGACAATCAATTACACAACACCTGAACGATTGAAGGACTCGTAACTGAGTTAGCAGTTAGCGGTATGTCCTTAGAAGACGAGATGCAAGCATGCCTACTGTTGGGATCTCTACCAGATAGTTGGGATACTCTCGTGGTATCATTGAGTAACTCAGCTCCAAATGGTGTGGTAACGATGTATATGGTAATGAATAGACTACTCAATGAAGAACTATGAAGAAAAGATGTTGCCAATACCAGTTCACAAGCCCTTGTCACAGAGAATAGGGGCCGGAGCAAGAGTAGAGGTCCAAGGCATGTAAAGCCAGGAGGTAGATCCAAGTCCAGAGAGATGAGAAAATGTTACCATTGCGGTAAGGAGGGTCATCTCAAAAGAAATTGTCGTTTACTCAAACAGGATAATGTAGACCGAAGACAGGAGAATGATAGAAATACATCTGCTACAGTCTCAGGAGAAGATGGTGAGGTGACTTTAGTCACTCGTGATGCAGATTGTTGTCATGTTGGAGATGCAGATACCGAGTGGATAGTAGACTATGGTGCTTCATACCACTGTGCTCCAAAAAGGGAATACTTTTCCACTTATAAAGCAGGAGACTTTGGCACTATTAAAATGGGAAATAATAGTGTCTCGCAAGTGGTGGGAATCAGTGATATCTACATAAAAACAAGTGTCGGGTGCTCATTAACGCTTAAAAATGTGAGACATATTCCCGATCTTCAGTTTAACCTGTCGTATGTGAGTGTACTGGACAAGGAAGGCTATCACCATCATACAGGTGACGGTAATTGGAAACTCACCAAAGGATCTTTGGTGGTGGCGAGAGGAAAATTATGTTGCTCGCTGTACAAGACGCACGCAATAATATGTGCGGGACAACTGAATACAGTTGCAAATGATGCTTCACCAAATTTGTGGCATAGGCGGCTGGCGCACGTTAGTGAGAAAGGGTTGAATATGTTGGCTAAGAAGTCCCTCATACCATTAGCCAAAGGTAAAATAAACCCTTGTGATTATTGTTTATTTGGGAAGCAACATCGTGTCTCATTTTTGAAAAGCTCTAGACGGAGAGACAACAAATTGGAGTTGGTACACTCTGATGTATGTGGTCCCATGGAGGTAGAATCACTTGGAGGAAGTAGGTATTTTCTTACCTTCATTGATGATTTCTCACGGAAAACATGAATATATTTGTTGCGCACAAAAGACCAAGTATTCAAGCACTTTCAGCAATTCCATGCGATGGTGGAAAGGGAGACTGGAGTGGCATTGAAATATTTGCGCACGGATAATGGTGGTGAATATATCTCTAACGAGTTTAGAGATTATTGTAGTCAGCACGGTATCAGGCATGAAAAGACAGTTCCTGGTACGCCTCAACACAACGGCGTTGCTGAACGGATGAATCGCACCATTGTTGAGAGAGTCAGATCCATGCTCAAAATGACCAACTTACTTAAGCCATTTTGGGGAGAAGCTGTCAATACTGCTGTCTCCCTAATCAACTGACTACCTTCAGCACCTCTGGATTTTGATATACCGGAGAAGGTCTGGACAGGTAGAAATATTTCATACTCTCACCTGAGGGTATTTGGCTGCAAGACATTTATGCATGTTCCGAAGGAGCAGAGATCAAAGCTTGATGACAAGTCAGTTCCTTGCACTTTTGTTGGTTATGGAGACGAAGAGTTTGGCTATAGGTTATGGGACCCAACGAAAAAGAAAGTTGTCAGGAGCCGAAATGTAGTATTCCACGAGAATGAGATCGTGGCAGAAACAACTTGTGAAGAATCCACAAGTGATGGTGTTGTTGATATTACACCAGAAAGCATTCCTACAGATGATGTCACAGGAGGAGGAATGCCAGAATCAGAACAAGAAGAAGAAGAAGAGCCAGTCATAGGGGATCAAGAGACAATTGTAGATGATAACAGTGATGCAGAGGGTGTTGAGCAAGGGGAGCTAGAGAACCCCATTCCACTAGAAGGAGTTGAACCTCAGTTAAGAAGGTCAACCAAAGAACGCCAAACATCTACAAGGTACCCTAGTTCTGATTACATTTTGATTACTGATGAGGGGGAGCCAGAGAGCTTCCATGATGTGCAATCTTGCAAAGACAGAGATTGCTAGAAAAAGGCCATGCAAGAAGAGATCAATTCTTTAAAAAAGAATGACACATATGAGCTGGTGAAACTTCCAGAAGGGAAGAGAACACTCAAGAACAAATGGGTGTACAAACTGAAGAAAGATGATGGCAACCTAGTGAGATACAAAGCTCGATTGGTCGTCAAAGGCTTTACTCAAAAGAATGGTATTAACTTTGATGAGATTTTTTCACCAGTTGTGAAAATGAGTTCTATTCGAGTTGTGCTAGGTCTTGTAGCCAATTTGAATCTTGAGTTAGAGAATCTTGATGTAAAGATCGCATTCTTGCATGGGGATCTAGAGGAAGAAATCTATATGGAACAACCAGAAGGATTCAAGGTCAAAGGAAAAGAGGATATGGTTTGTCGCTTGAAGAAAAGCTTGTACGGGTTGAAACAAGCACCGCGACAATGGTATAAAAAGTTTGATTCTTTCATGGTGACACATTGGGAAGCAGATCCTTGTGTATATGTTCAGAAATTCCCTGATGGTAAATTTATTATCCTTCTCTTATATGTTGATGATATGCTAATTATTGGACCAGATGCACATATGATTAGCAAGTTAAAGAGTGATTTGTCAAAAGCATTTGACATGAAGGATTTGGGATCGGCAAGGCGAATTCTCGGAATGGAGATTATCTGAGACAGAAAGTCCTGCAAGTTATGGTTATCGCAGGAAAAATATATTGAACGAGTTCTAGAGAGTTTCAATATGAAGAATGCTAAACCAGTTAGCACTCCGCTTGCCGCTCACTTCAAGTTGAGTAAGAAATCCTACCCATCAATAGAGAAAGAAAAAGGAGATATGTCAAATGTTCCATATTCTTCAGCAGTCGAAAGTTTGATGTACGCAATGGTGTGTACAAGACCAGATATCACTCATGTAGTTGGCGTTGTGAGCCGATTTCTGTCAAATCCCCAGAAGACACATTGAGAAGCAGTAAAGTGGATTTTCAGATACCTGAGAGGAACTTCAAACTTATGTTTAACTTTTGGAGGTGAAAAGTTTGCACTTGTTGGTTACACAGATGCAGATATGGCCGGTGATCTTGATGAAAGAAAATCTACATCAGGATACCTATTTACATTCTCAGGGGGAGCTATTTCATGGCAGTTAAGATTATAAAAATGTGTTTCGTTATCAACGACTGAAGTAGAGTACGTTGCAGCAACGGAAGCTGGAAAGGAAATGCTTTGGTTAAAGCGATTCTTTCAAGAATTGGGTGTGCAGCAGGAAGAATATATAGTTTATTGTGATAGTCAAAGTGCATTAGACTTGAGCAAAAATACTATGTATCATGCATGAACGAAACACATTGATGTAAGATATCATTGGCTTAGATCTGCCATTGAAGAGAAGCAGTTTCAGTTGCGAAAGATCCACACAAACAGAAATGATGCGGATATATTGACAAAGGTTGTTCCGAAGGAGAAGTTCGAACTGTGTGTCAAAGCGGCAGGAATGGAGAGTTCCACCATGTAGTCTGGAGGGGGAGAATTGTTGTGAGGTCCCTCCAACATGTGAGACCCAAGTTTGAAGAAAAGAAAAAAAAAAAGAAGGAAACAACAATCACGTGTTGTTTTTGTAGTCAAAGAAAAAAAAAAAAGGAAGGACACGTTTTGTTTAAAAGTTCAAAGACGGTTGTACCTACAAAATGAAAATGGATGCGTTAATTGCACAAACGCATTGATTAACGCATCCACTTCTCCTGTAAATAGGAGAAGTTTTCTTCAACCTAAACGTACAAAAACAAATAGAATAGGAATACACAATTAAGTGTAAAAAATTTTAGGAAAGGGTTCCTAAAATTGGGAAAGAGAGAAAATAGTGAGGATTGTATTTTTTGGGGTGTTTTTGGGAAACACTTAGAGTACTACTATTTTTGTAATCTCTTTTGTACCTACTATTTTTAGTGGAAGAATTATTCGGAGTTTTTGTCCCATGGACATAACCCATAACAGTTGAAGGGTGAACCACGTAAATCTCAGTGTCCTTATTTTTCAACTGGCATTTACGGTAATTATTTAATTTTTACCGTGGTTATTATTTGTAGTGGATTCGATCGTCAATATCCAATACGTAATTATTGGAGCATTTTTCCGCGGGCGCTATTCAGGATAAGTTATAATCCCTACACAGTCCCAGTCGATAGCTATGGAGAAATTTTCGGATTCTGCCCAAGTAGTTCATATGCGTATGTCAATTGAGATTCATAGTCCTCTGGAAGTTGGTTCTCCTACAATTAATGGGAGGGTTAATGGGTTGGGCTTGAGATCCTTATTGAGTAATGAGGATGAGGATGCTGAGTTGGATATAGGGGAAGGAAAGAAATGTCCAAGGGTGGGCCGCAGCGTAGAAGTGTTTCATGAACCAATGCAAACAGCTGATGGTGAAGGGGAGGTTATGGGCCCTTTACAGGCCGATATTTCCTATGATACCCATAATGAATTACCGGTGGGACCTGTAAGCCAAGCCCACCGAGAACCATGAGTTGCATAAGCTAGAACTGCTTGGGCCTTGGCAACCCCCAGGCAGTGTTGGCTCTTTATGAGCTAGTTCGTCGCCATAAGCCAGAGTTTCTTTTCCTCGTAGAAACTTTGGTTGATAGAAGAAAAATAGAGGAAATAAGGATGCGTATAGGATTTGAAGGTGCGTTTGTGGTTGATTGTGTGGGACATAGTAGTGGTCTTGCTCTCTTGTGGAGATTTCAGTCCCATGTTTTTTTTTTTTTGAAGAAAGCTGGAATATATTAATCATCCAAACTTAAAATAGATATTACAAAGGGAGGGAAATCATGTGACCACTCCCCCACATTCGACAATGTTCTAGATGCTTGGGCAAGCCCATGAGCAATCTCGTTTGACGAACGATAAATATGTCTAAACTTAACTTCACTTCTAATCCGTGAAGAAATCTGACAAATAGAATAGATAATATCACCAAATACAGTACCATCCAAATAAGACTTGTCATTTAGTGCATTTATCACCATCAAGTTGTCGCTTTCGACAACTAATTTGCTCCATCCTTTTCCTTCCAGCCAGCTTAAAGCTTCTTTGACTGCCATAGCCTCAGCTTCCTTTGGCCTTAAGCCCGTTCCAAACCTGCCAATCTTCAATCCCAGCACAGCTCCATTACTGTCTCTTACTACCACTCCAAATCCAGCACAAGAGTCGCCCACTGTCCCTGCCGCATCGACATTAACTTTAACCCAGTTAAGTTCAGGTCGCTGCCATTTAATCACAGTGGCAGGACGTCTTCCCACAACAGCAGTTGCCTTCGACCAATCCTCAATAAACCTCCACGCCCTCATCCATATAGCCATAGCCGATGGAAATTGTTGCTTCCATATCACATTATTGCGAGAATTCCAAATTTGCCAGCACACAGTCAATGCCATTACTGCATCCTTGTCATTAAAAATACGAAAAATTTGACTAAGCCATTCCTGAAAAGAGTTCACAATAGGCGAGTACCAACCTAAGAAAGAAGCTTGCCAAACTTGCTTTGAGAAAGAGCAATTAACCAGTAAATGAAGATCATTCTCATCACACTGACTACATAATGGGCAATGAGATGGAACCACCACTCTTTTTTTTCTTAGTTGATCACGAGTTGGTAGGATGCCATTAACTACTCTCCAGATAAAATTAGTGACCTGTGGTGGTGCTCTGATTTTCCATAATCGACTCCACACATTAACTGGATTTGAAGGCACAACTTGATGGGATTTTACTGTGAGAGCTTTATATGCTGACTTCACTGAGTAATTACCTCTCTCTTCAAACCTCCAAGCAACTGCATCTACTGCTCCAGCAATCAAAGGAGTACGCAAATTGAGATCAGCATCACGAGCATTAAATGTGTCCCTTATAAGCTGTAAATTCCACCGGCCATTATCAATCAAATCATGGACATAATAGACACCAAATCTAGGATCAAACGGAGTAGTAATGAAAGGACTAACAACATCCCTTAGCCACGGCTCAGTCCAAATAGCAATTCGTTCGCCTCCTCCCACCTTCCAGTAAAACCCCTTTTTGATAATCTCCTGGCTCTCCCGAATGCTGCTCCAAAGATAGCTTGGGTTACTACCCAAAGGAGCTTCCAGAAACGTATAGTTGGCATAATACCTTGCCTTTAAGAGTCTGGAAACAAGAGAATTGGGTTCCTTCAACAGTTTCCACCCAATCTTCCCAAGAAGGGCAATATTGAACTCCCTTAGCTGCTTGAATGCAAGTCCTCCGGCTTGTTTATCCCGACAAAGGCGCTCCCAACTCATCCAGTGAATACCATGATTATTTTCTGTCGTACCCCACCAAAATCGACACATTATCTTCTCAAGTGCCTCACAAAGAGATTTGGGGAATAAGAATAACATCATAACATAATTCGGTATCGCTTGGAGAACCGTCTTCAAGAGAATTTCTTTGCCAGACTTAGATAACTTCTTTGCCTTCCATGAGTTTAGCTTCTTCCATACACGGTCCTTAAGATAGCCAAACACTTTTTATTTCGCCCAATCGACATAGGAAGTCCCAGATAAGTGCCAAGATCATCATGCTCCCGAACTTGTAACAGAGAACAAATATCCAATCTTATGGTAGCTTCGGTGTTAGGACTAAAATAAATCAAAGACTTATTAAAATTAATTGCCTGACCTGATGCTAATTCATAGTCCTGCAACAATAATCTAACCGTCTGAGCTTCATTCAAGGTGGCCTTAAAGAACAAAACACTATCATCTGCAAAGAACAGATGCGACACAGTTGGAGCTCCAGAAATCACTTTAATCCCATGAATAGAGCCCAATCTCTCTCTAGCTTGAATCAATCGGGACAAAACTTCAGACAGATAATGAATAAGTATGGACTTAAGGGGTCCCCCTGCCGTAATCCACTCTCTGGAATAATAGGACCAATAGAGCTCCCTTGTTGCAACACTTTATAAGATACTGAAGAGATACAAAAATTAATCAAATCAACCCACTTCTCGCTAAAACCCATCTTCACCATTACTGCTTTTAAAAAACCCCATTCAAGTCTATCATAGGCTTTACTAATATCTATTTTTAGGGCAGCAAATCCGACCCGACCATGCTTTCGAGCTCTCAAATAATGAAGAGATTCAAAAGCGATTATTGAATTGTCCTGGATATGCCTTCCTCCCACAAAAGCACTCTGAGTGGGAGAAATAACATGAGGAAGAATCGCTTTCAGCCTATTCGCATACATCTTCGCTATGATCTTGTAAAGCACTTGGCACAAAGCAATTGGGCGAAAATCAGCCATACTCTCAGGAGTTTGCTTTTTTGGAACTAAAATTAACACTGTTTCGTTCAATTCAATAGGAAACGTACCTGAATTTGCACAAGCAATACAAAAGGTCATCACGTCAGTTCCAATAATATTCCAATGTCGCTGATAAAATCCTGGGTTCAGACCATCGCAACCAGGAGATTTGTCGCAACTCATGCTAAAAACAGCCTGCTTCACTTCTTCTGCTGAAAAAGGTTCCTCAAGCAACTGATTATCATCCTCAGACACACATCGAGGAACCAGGCTAATAATATTATCTGGGGAACACGCCTGTGCTGAGTATAAATCCACAAAATAATGCAAGATCACCTCACTAAGCCCTGTATCCCAATTCTGCCACTCCCCATTCACATCTTTCAGCTGCTCAATTCGATTTCTCTTTTGTCTAGCAGATGCCTTAGCATGGAAAAAACGTGTGTTTTGATTACCCCCTTGCAGCCAATCTTCCTTTGCCCTTTGTTTCCAGAATAGCTCACGTTGCATATATATTTCAGCGATCCTTGCTCTAGCCTGTAGAAAGTTTTGACGATCCAACGGTGATCTCCTACCTCTCAATTGCTTTAATTTGTGTCTACACTCATCCAGCTCCACTTTAAATTTGCATCGATATTTCTGCCCCCACTCATCAAGAAATTTACTACAAATCGCAAGTTTCTCAACTAGATTAACACCTCCATGAAGTCTCCAACAATCCTCAACCACCTGATGACATTCTGGCTCCCTAGACCAGTGGTTCTCATAGCGGAACAAATGCACTCTCTGCCGGGGAACATAAACTTGAACTTGGATAAATAAAGGTAAATGGTCAGAAGTAGTTAAGTCAAGGACCAACCCTTTAGACATACGGAACAAATGCCGCCATCCCTCAGAGACTAGACATCGATCAAGCTTAGCTTCCACATGGTCAGTCCCTACCCGACCATTATCCCAAGTGAACTGGTATCCGTCTAATTTTAAGTCCGAGAGATCAGCTCTCATAACAGCATTTTGGAATCCATGGAGTAAATTTGCCGGCTGTGGAAGGCCACCTCTCTTCTCAGAATTATATAAGATGTCATTGAAGTCCCCAACGCAAACCCATGGGAGAGTAGAAACCAAAGCAAGGTCACCCAACAAACCCCAAGTTTCATGCCTTCTACTTCTATTAGCCTGCCCATAGAAGCCTGTTAACCGCCAAGGCTCCAGCCTTTGAACAACCACTTTCACATCAATGAAATGAGGAGAAGAGCCTAATATAGTTACACTGCTAACCCCCTTCCATAAAAGAGCCAGCCCGCCTCTGTGACCATTACTATCGACTGCATAAGAATCATCATATTCTAATAAGGACTGTATTTCATTAACTTTATTTGAATTACAAATTGTCTCAACAAGAAAAATAAAATTAGGACGCTTTTCACAAACTATCTGTCGCAAATTCTGAACTGCCTTGGTATTACCGAGCCCTCGGCAGTTCCAACTTAACAGACTCATTGCTGTCGGCGGGCCTGAGTACCAGAACCCGCCGCTTTCCCGTTTTTTGGATCCTTGAAAGACTCATGTTGTTGGTCCGTTGAAGACCCATATTCTGTATTGATATCTTGGGCTATAGAACTCTCCTCCTCTTGGCCCTTTCTTTTTCTCTTTGGATCATTCATTAAAATACCATCTACTACACTTGAATCCAAATTCTCATCCACAATCGTTGCATGATCTCCTTCCTTATGAACTCCCACATTCACGCCTACATTGGAGGTTTGTTGCAAAAAATAAGGAGATTGCATCCCACCCATCATGGACTCTCCAAAATTGTGTCGTCGTACCCCTGGGCTCCGATCTCCGTTTCTATGAGCGTCGCCGTGTCCAACATAGCCTTCATCGCTAAGCCATTTTGCCCCTGTTGAGAGCTGTGAACGTCGTGGATTAGCTCTTAGATGGGGACCAAACTTCCTAATCATTGGAGCTTCATCATTCAATACCGGCAAAGGACAAAATTTCTCACTATGCCCTATTATACCACAAATGAAGCAAAACCCAGGAATTCGTTCATACTCGAGGTGGACCCAAAACCAGTTCGAATTGTTCTCCTGCCTCAACTTCAATGCTTCACGAATGGGTTTATTGATATCCCATTTAACACGAACCCGAAGATATCCTCTCTTCTTTGTGAAATTCTCAGGGTCAGTCTTCACAAAGATCCCCAAATCATTCGCCAACCTTTCTAACACATAATCTGACTTATATCCAGGGCGTAAACCATACAGGTGAATCCATAAATACAATCCATTCAACGGTACCTCATAGGGATGGGTAAACCCCTCCATTCTATCCAGGATAAGAAGTTGGTTGTTGAAAGTCCATGGGCACATATCGAGGGCTCGCTCCATATCAATTTTGTGGTAAAACTGAAAGGTATAGATCCCCCCTTCTAACTCCCTGATCAGCATCCCCATGACTGGTTTCATTAACGAAGCTAATGTCAATTTCATAGCCATAAAATTGATGGATCTGTCTGATATAAATCGACCCACCAAACAAAGATTAGGGTTAGTGTCCTCCTCCTCCTCTGTGCTAATCTCATCTGCCTTAAAAATAATACCCTCATCACTATCGTCGTCGACGGAGAGATTAATCATATCGACGGAAAGATTGTCAGCCTCCATTCAAAGGAAAAAGAAACTTGCGAGTAAGCAAGACGATATACTTCTCTTACGAGAGACGAAAAGAACTTGCGAGTAAGCAAGACTTTCAAACCCTTCCAGTCCCATGTTAAGTTGCTTTCCTTTAATGCTCACTTTATGGATGCTTGTGTTACTATGGATAGGGATGGCCCATGGAGGTTAACTGGGTTCTATAGATATCCGGAGAGGAGTCATAGTAGTGATTCTTGGGCACTTATTAGACAACTTTGATTGACTTCTACATTGCCATGGGTAATAATTGGTGATTTTAATGATCTTCTTTTCTTAATTTGGATGATAAGAGGGGAGGGGCTGATTATCCTTCATCTTTATTGCGTGGTTTTAGGGAAGCGGTGGATGAATGTCAGTTGCATGATATTCCTATGATGGGCTACCCTTATACATGGGCTAGATGGCGGGGGAATAATAGAATAGAGGAGAGGTTGGACCGGGCCTTGGTTAGTCTGGATTGGATGGAACGGTATACAAGCTGTACTGTCGTGAATTTGGTTTCGTCAGTATCGGATCACTCCCCTATTCAGCTCAGAATCAAAGCCATGGATTTTCATAAAAGGGAATCCGTCTTTTGATTCGAGAATGCCTGGGTCCAAGAGCCGGATTTTATTTCTTTTACCTCCTCTGTGTGGCAATCTAATATGCATTTGGATCTAGTTTCGCAAATAAAAGAAACAGGGTGTCAGTTTGCTAGCTAGGGCAGAGATTTAACGACACGATTGCGTTAGGATATAAAGAAACTGACGAGTGAAATGGAGGTGTTGAGGGCAGATTGTAGTGATGCTGTGCCAAGCAAGTTTACTCAGGTGCATGATGATTTAAATAGATTATTGTTGCATCAAGAAATTTATTGGAAACAGCGTGCGAAAGTCCATTGGCTTCAAGCTGGGGATTCGAACAGTAAGTTCTTTCATAAAACTGCCTCTGGTCGCAAGCGTCAAAACACCGTAACTCAGTTGAGGGATTTTGGTGGTAATCTTATTGAGGAGGCGGAAGGCTTAAAGAACATTATCGGAGCTTACTTTTTGGAATTATACGCAGGTACTGATGCGGATTATGGTGGGGTTGTTAACCAAGTTCAGCCGTCGATTCTACCTGATGATAATGAGATGTTAATGGCGCCTTTTAGTGATGAAGTGTTCAAATGCGCGATTTTCCAGATGCACCCCAATAAAGCGGTTGGTCTAGATGGAATGAATCCATTGTTCTATCAAAAATTATGGAGTGTTGTTGGGCCTAATGTGGTGCGCTCTTGTAAGCAGTGGATTCAATGTGGGGAGTTCCCTCCAAGGGTCAATGACACTACGATAGTGCTTATTCCTAAAGTTTCTAGCCCGGACACAATTAAGGACTTTCGATCGATTTCGCTATGTAATGTGGTGTACAAAATTGTGTCTAAGGTGTTGGTGAACCGTCTTAAGGTGGTGCTGCATGAAGTGGTTTCGGACTCACAGTCTGCGTTCATCCCAGGCAGGCTGATTCCGGATAATGTGTTGATTGCTTTTGAACCGATTCATTCTATGAAGAGGCAGGTTCAGGGTCAGAGGGGGGTACGGGAGCTCTAAAAATAGACATGTCCAAGGCATATGATCGGATCCAATGGGGTTATTTGCAAGCGATTATGGAGAAAATGGATTTTTGTCCTGCATGGGTTCGGTTGATCATGCAATGTGTTTCTTCGGTCCGACATACCGTTACTTTTAATGGTATTCGTGTAGGCTCTATTATTCCGCAAAGAAGGCTCCGTCAAGGAGACTCCCTTTCGCCATACCTTTTTATTCTCTGTGCTGATGGGTTATCTGCGCTTTTGAGGAAAGCCGAAAGTAGATGTGACGGATGTAAGGTAAAAAGAGCAGCTCCTAGTGTCTCTCATCTGTTCTTTGCTGAGGATAGCTTTTTGTTTTTTTAATGCTACTATGGTAGAGAGTACTAAGGTGAAGAGTATTCTCCATCAATATGAACGAACCTCGGGACAAGCGGTCAACTTTAATAAGTTGGGAATGTTTTTTTAGCTCTGATGTGAATCACGATCTCAAACTGCTATTTGTGGCACTTTAGGAGTTCATAATTCTACAGATCACAGTAAGTACTTGGGGTTACCGTCATTAACTGGTAGGAAAAAGAAGGCGGTCTTTGCTTATCTTAGGGGTTGATTATGGAGGGTTATCCAAAATTGGAACGGTAGGACCCTGTCAAAAGCCAGCAAGGAAGTATTGATAAAAGCAGTAGGGCAAGCAATTCCTACCTATTGTATGGGAGTTTTTCTCCTTCCGGTTATGTTACTGGATGAACTCCAGAAAATGCTTAATAGTTTTTGGTGGGGGTCTAATGGGGAGAGAAGGGGTGGCATCCATTGGCTTAAATGGGACAGTTTGTGTGCCTAAGGTGGAGGGGGCTTGGGATTCAGGGATCTAGCTAGCTTTAACTTGGCTCTTCTTGGCAAGCAAGGATGGAGGCTTGTTACTAACTCTACTTCTCTTGTAGCAAGAATTTTCAAAGCAAAATACTACCCATGAGGGGATTTTATGGGAACTCCTTTAGGGACTAACCCAAGTTTTGCGTGGAGAAGTATCTTCCAAGGAGCTGCTACGGAATGGTGTTAGATGGCGAATTGGGAATGGTGCAGGCTTGAATATATGGAAGGAACCATGGATAAACTCGGATGTTTCTTTTTATGTGGATTCGCCTGTCTTAAGATGGGTTTGAGGATTTAACAGTGGCGGATTTGAAGGAACCAGTGGGTAATGGTTGGAATAAGTTTCTTGTGCAGGGACTGTTTGAGCCTGCTGTTGCTGGGTCCATTTTGGCAACTCCAATAAGTTATGTAACAAGAGAAGACCATCTCATTTGGCATTGGTCGAAATGAGGGTCTTACGAGGTAAAGAATGCTTATCGTATTGCTGCCCAGGATCAGCTTAGTGTCTTTTTTGTAGGACATGGTTCTTTGTGGAAAAAGGTTTGGAATCTCCCTATGCCCCCCGAAAGTTCGTCATTTTTTTTGGCGTGCATGCAGGGACCTTCTTCCTACAAAAGTGAGGCTGAATCAACGAGGAGTTCATGTCTATGCTGCCTGTGATGTCTATGGATTAGAGGAGAACACTTTCATGTCCTGGTTGGATGTCCTATAGCACAGGAGTGTCACTCTCAGTTTGGGGTCCAAGGCAGGATGAAGAGATTTCGTCCTTTGTGGACTGGTTTGGCAAGCTTGCAGGGGAGTTGGATTTGCAGAAGCTTGGGGATATATGTGTCATGCTGTGGTATTGTTGGTATAACAGGAATAATCTTCTGTGGAGTAAAGAACAAATTGCTCCTCAGCAACTTATCATGCAGGTTCAGCACTTTACCTCGGACTGGCAAGCTGCTAGTGGAACGCAGATTGGTGATTCGGGTCTGGGAAGAGGCGAGCTTGTGGGATGGATTCCGCCAGCAGATGGGTTTCTTAAAGGCAATATTGATGCAGCATGTATGGAGGATGGGAGTGGCTTTAGCTTTGCCGCGATTTTCAGGTACTCAGGTGGCCAGTTTGTTACAGCTATTTCTGGTCAGTTCTTGGGTATTCGGTCAGCACGATATGCAGAAGCTATGGGGCTGAAGGAAGTTTTGTCTTGGCTTAAGCAACGGGCATTGCGTTCAGTGGTTCTTGAAATGGATGCCCAAGAGGTGGTCAGGGCTTTGGGTTCGCACATGATGATGATGGATTCTTCAGAGTTTGGGCTGCTGATTGATGACTGCAAGCAATTAATGGTGGATTCTGCTGTAGCTGATGTCATTTGGGTGAAGAGACGAGCAAACAATGCCGCTCATTATTTAGCAAAAGTGGCTTGTTTAGAAGCTAGTTTCAAGATTTGGAATGTGTTACCAAATCATATTTGTTCTATTGTTATCTCTGATTCAATTTTCTAATAATATTATCCTTTTTCACAAAAAAAAAAAAAAAAAAAAAAAAGGGCCAAGTCAATTCTTGAGTTTGTTTGGAGCCGCTGACACCGTCTAAGTATAGGCACAAAAAGGGCTGGCCACCAATATTTTTGCCAAATACCAAAACAACTTAAATATCGAATGTAGTTTTATCTTCAAGAAAATAAAAATACAAAATATATTGTTATTACTTTTAGGAGTGTGCAAAACATCGATTAAATTCAATCAAAAACCAAATAGACTGATTTCAGTTGGATAAGTCTACTCAAAAGGAATTCGATTTTTTTTCGGCTTAATCTGTTTGAACCGAATTTATTGGTGATTCGACTTGGTTTTATAGAAACCAATTTGTTAGACTTAAGAAACTAATTTATTATACTTAAGACCGACCAATCCTAGTAGTTCGGTTTGACTCAATTTAGTTCAAATACCAATTTCATTCCGTTCTATTTTGGTCGGTAAAGTTCAGTTTTACATTTTTTAGTCTTAATTAAGTTTGAACTAGCCAATTGCTCACCTAATGGCCGAGCTAGAAATACTTTTCTGTGCAGTCATTTATTTAATTTGATTTTTAGTAGATTAAAAATTCTAAAATTTTTCACTTAATATATACTTTTTAAATGTTGAATTATATGCTGTGGCACCGCCCCTGTGCTCACCCCTAACTACTTTCCATGAATTTAAAAATAGAAGAACAATACCTTGACAAATTCGTTTCTTGAAAAATCAATAATCTCAAACTACTCAAAACATCGTTTAGAAGGTACAGGTTGAAATTTAAATAGAAAAAGAATAATACCCTGATAAAAAATTGATTGACCAAAACCAATTAAGACTTATTCGCTAAAATTTTCATATATTATCATACTTAATGGCAAACAGAAAAAAAAAAAAAAAAAGGTTTCCTCCTTGACAAGGAAAAAGGAAAATATGGAAGATTTGCTCTTTGTTTCATCTCTTCGCGGACAGGGATGGATTGAAAAATTTGCAAAGACCACATATTTCAATCAATTATTGCAGAAGCAAAGGGAACTGCAGAAAGAAATAAATCCATAGATGTTCTAAAGAGAGACAGAGAGATGAAAATGAATTGTCTCCTTATAGGATGCTCCCAAGGCAAACATCCCTAAGAAAGCAAGTGCGAAACAAATCTATCAATATCAGTTTTGCAGTCTGCAGGTTATATAGTTGAGTTAAGACTAAGAACCAGTAACCCATTCATATGAACTGTTTTTTGGTTACTGAGGCAATCTTTATAAGATATATAACAGTTGTTATTAACAAATTAAAAAAAAAAAAAAATGATCTGTCAACAAAATCAAATATAATAGGCAGCAAGAATAGAATCAAAGGTTTAATATATTTGAAGTCAAAATTAGTAACATTAAATGAATACATTGACATAACTCGCAAATTATTATAGAGAAACAGTGTGCCTGTAAAGTATTTCATCATCACTCTCCTCTTCCTCATCTGACACAACCTCATAAACTGGTAATTCTAATTTCCCACCCATAGAGAACGATGGGACAAGACTCTCAGGTTCAATATAATCACCTTGCAATCTTTCCTCAAATCTCTGGTCACTACAATTAAGGAACCAATTCAATGAGCATCTGATCCACTTGCTTTTCAGCTTCTGGTACCTTGGCTTTATTCTGGATTCTAGACTATAAGTAAAATATTCAGGGAAATCCACGAGCTCTTTCAATGGCCTCCCCATTTCACTCTTGTAAAAGTAATAGCTATTTTTCATAAGAGGAATTCTCAATGCAACTAACTGCGGACATTTTACAACCATCTTTGCTACATCCTCAGATGGGATTCCTCTGCCCAAAAGGAACTCAACAGTTTTCATGACCACATTTTGGTTAAGACTCACAATCTGTGGCATCTTCTCTATCACTTGTGAAAACCCTTCAGGATTGATTTTGAGCTTCAAGCTGAAGAAATACTGCTGCGAAGATAACTTAGCTTTCAAAGGCAATCCAAGAATTTGCGGATACTGTGCTATTAATGAAGGCAGTGATTCCTTACTGATTCCAAAACTAACTAAGCAATCCACATTCAGCTTAACAGTCTCTTCAAGATCATAACCAAGTAAATATGCCCTCTTCTCCAGCATTCTCGCTACTATTTTCTTTGGCAAACCCAAAGAAACCAAATAATCAACAAGTGGCTTAATCATAGTTCCTACCCTCATCCCTAAAAAGTATGGATACTGTGTCACCATCGGGCCGATATCTCTAGGATTAACGCCAATGCTTACAAGATAAGCCACAGAAGTACTCATGGTTCCTTCAAGCTTAAATCCGAGAAGCTCAGGATACTTTTGCAAAACATACCCAATATCCTGTTTCTCCACGTCTAGCCCACGAAGAAACCTAACAGCAGGCATAAGCTCAACTACAACGCTAGCGTGCAACACTTGTGGATAATTCTTAATAAACTCCCCAAGTTTGGGCCTGCTAATGCCAACCTTTTCCAAATAACCCAGCACAGGTATCATATTTTTCCTTACACTACATCCTAGCATTAAAGGGTACTCGTTAATATCATCAATCGTTAATCCTAGCTTCTGCAAGAACTCAACACGCTCCTTCATCACCTCCACAGTTGATGGAAGCTCTAAGTTTTCTAATTCATCAGGAATTATCCCCAAAGACTTAAGGTAATCACATATTATAACACGATTTACAAGCTTTTCTCTTTTGCCTTGTACCATACCCCAGGTGACCGAAGGCATCTCATACTCAGGGGACTTTGAGGTCTGTGTTGAAAATGGAGCACAAAATTGCAAAACCCTAAAAGGGTTTTCCAGATTTCTGAGACACGGGTCTTTTGGGGTTTTGATTAAAGACGATATCGAAGTGGGTTTTCTGGAAAACTGACGTGGAGCAATAGAATTGATGAATAAAGTTAAAGACTTTCCCCTTCTATGCGAGGATAAACTCATGTCGTCTAAAGTGCATGGAAAAGGAAACTGAATTGGAGTTAAAACGAACAAGAATCTGATTTAATTGATTTTGTTTAGTAGATTTTCTTTTATAAAAATGAGAAAGGAGGGGTTACCTCAATTTGCAGACTTAGAAAGAAAGCGACCACATCCCTTGAAACTTGAACGAGTGTTGTTGTTGACTTGTTGGGAGCAAATTGGCCGAGGTGTTATAACGGCAGAGGTTATGGGAAAGCTGATCATTTTTGGGGCTAAACCTACAAAAAATAAAACTACAAAAATTTTTCAAAACAATTAGAAAATAGAGTTTTGTATTCAAATTCATCAGTTTTCTATTTGAAAAATTAGAAAATATTTTTCCAAAATTTAATTAAGGTTTGGAAAACAATTTTAAGTTATTTTTCACAAATTTTCTTTATAATAAAAAACATGTTTTCCAACTTTTTTTATTTAAAAAAAATTATATTTTCACAATTTATAATATTTATAAATAATTTTTCTGAAAAATATTTTCATTAAAAAAGTATTTAAATAACATAAGAAAATTATGTTATTGTAATACCCATTGCCCGATCTCGGAGGAATAGGCGACAGATGCCACATTCGGTGCCAAAGGCACCTATCTAAGATACGGATTTAAACCTTATTAGCTAAAGACATGAGTAAATTTTTTTAAAAAACTAGATTGTTTCGAGTCTCATAAGTCTAGTAAGTCTATGGTTTTACTTAGAAAATGATTTAAGAAATCCTATAGGAAAATTGTAAGAGTTTCCCCTAGAAAGTGGACTTAACTAACAACCTGTGAAATAAGAAAACACTTCCAAATTCAATTACTCAACTATCCAACAACTCTAATATAATCAAACTAAATCTCAATCTGTAATACATACATATAATCCTTAATCCATCATTATCATCATCTCATAAGCCATAAATCAACATAAATATTTTTAAAACATAAATTCTATAATACATTCATGTATAAGTAACTTAAATTTCAATTCTAAAACTTAAAGATATCTAGTTCAATAATTAATGAACCTCATACAAGTTTCTAATATAAATTCTCAAACATAAGTTCCAAATAATTACATACTCTAAGTAATCTTAATTTGTACATGCCATAATTATCAAATATATAAATGACATAATCGAAACTACCCAAAAAGAATATCCTTCCGCTCTAATGCTGATACTTTGGTCTTCCATCAGCACCTTCAGTCAAGAACCTGCGCGTGATAAAAATCAACGCGCTAAGTATGAAACTCAATGGTGCTCATAAATCACATACATCCACATGTTGCGATGGAAACATACATTCAGATAAAAATTTACACATTCAAGCTCATAATCATATAATCATATGACTAACAGACATGCACAAGCATCTATGGTACATGCAATCATTTTAAGCATATAAACTAATAGTACTGTTAATTAAATCATATCATATCATATAAACATCACATAGGCATCTATACTACATATAAGCATGTTAAACATATGAATCTAGATTTCTCATAATCATGTCATATAACTTAATATAATACATAATTACATATGCATAAGCTAGAAAAACATAATATCATTTTATGAAGTATAAGACATATTAATCATGAATTTCAAGCAAGTGTGTTTTATTTATAAATCATAAACTTATAAATACCCATATCATAGAATATTATCTAATTAAGTCAAATTTTTTTAAATATTTACTTATGGGGCTTATATAAACTTAGTAGAAAATGAAGCAAATTAGATTTCATATATAGAGTCATAGGGGTGTGAGCGCTCTTCTGAGCGCCATGGGAAAGATCGAAGGACGGAGTCGATCCATACGGGCCCATTGGTCGGTTCGTCATGGAAACTAGGAGGAACTCCTTATGGTTCATTTTTATTTGATTAGATTGATTGTGGCTCTATTTAGCGCTTAAGTGTGTCAGGTTGGCTCTTTGGGGCGCTTGACAGGTGTGTTTGTTTTTGTTTTCAAGGAAAGATTAAGGAAAAAACCCTGTGTTGGACTCCGTTTTCAGTTTGCCTTTTAGGATAAAAGCACTAGCCTCGAATCATTGGGTTCGGGGAACTAGGTTTTCAGCTTCTTTTGAAATAAATCAACAGTTTGGGTCATAATTAAGAAATCACAATCGGTGTTTTGCATGAATGTCAGTTTATCAATGCATGAACATACTTATAATGCATGTTAATATAAAAAATATAGTGCATTAAAAGTAAAAAAAGGTGTGTAATTTGGAGGGGAGCCCAACTCTAGCCTCTTTTATTGAGGATTCTAGGTCGCACGACACATTCCCCTAAGTCCCGACCAGTCAAGTTGGTCGGAGGCCCGCTACGTAGGCTGAAATCTGTAGGTATGCCTTTGTACCTCATTTGTATGAGGATAAGGGCACACGAAGTTTTGCTATCGATTAGGATGGTAGGGTTTCTAGGGTGCCACTCGAGGAGTGGGCATATAGGATGCCGGACTGACCAGGCTTAGTTGAAAACTAGTTTTATCGATTTTACCGGATGGATCGGGCTTAGTGGGCCTGACGAACCGGGCTTAAAGCATGCAAAGTGCTGGATGGACCAAGCTTGACAGTTTTTAAGATGCCAGACGGACCGGGCATAATTGATAAAATTTGAGTTTAGTGGTTATACCCTAGGGCTTGTGACATGGCCGGATCAGAGCTCCATGGTGGTAACGACCAAGGAGGTCGAGTCTTCCTCCAAGTAAAGCTTAGGTAGGGCGTGAGGACCCGAATTATATTATACTAGTGTTAATTAACGGATTATTAATTAATTCTTGAATTAATTAATAATAAATTAATTAACTAATAACTTTGGTTTAAGGAAGACCAAAGTGTGATTGAAAGTCGAAAGGATCGATTTTTGAGTACCAAGTCCAGCCTTAAACTCAACTAAGGAAGAAGAGCAAGGTTAGACTATATTGCCTTAGAATCATAAATAGGGAGAATGAGAGTCTGATGGCGTGGTAGAAAGGACTATGGTTTTGATAGAGAAACACGAGTGCTACAGTAACTTGCTACAGGAACTCAGAAGCATCCGTGCTACAGTAACTTGATTCAAAATGTGATGGAAGGCTAAGATAGTTGATGGTGAAGATTAAAATGAAAAAAGATAGATGATTGTTTTTGGAAACAAACAAAACCCAATAGTTTTTGGAAACTAATAAAACCCAAATGTGATTAACACTTTCTTGTTATTCCAAATCTCCCTTTCAAAATACACAAAATCCCTTTATATAGGGAAACAAGAGATAGCCATAAACTCCCTTTGAATGTGTTGTTCAAAGACACAATTTCAAAGGACACCTAACTAGGTTGAAAACAACACATTCAAAGATACACCTAACTAGGTTGAAAACAACTTATTCAAAGGACACCTAACTAAGTTTGAAATAACTCATTCAAAGGCACAATTCAAAGAACACCTAACTAAGTTTGAAAACAACACAAATGAGCTGGAATTCATAGTCAATGATCAACCAAGTGCTCCTTGATTATTGTCTTCAAAGATGATGGTTTGAAGGAACCCAAATGGCCCTAAAAGGAGCTGTAGCTTCAGATTGAACATGTCACTCCCACCAAGCCCATCTTCACTTGGACTGTCTTTATTAACTTCACTAATGGAATCAAGGCCAAGGCCCATGTCTAGGACAGCTTGTAAGGCTAGGCTAGATGGACCTCCATCATTCTCCCCTTCTTGAAAAGTTTCAACTTGGTCAGAAGTTGACATGGTGTCTTCCTTGTATTTGGCCAAGTCACTTACATTGAAGGTGTTGGAAATCTTGTAAGACGGAGGCAGCTCTACCTTGTAAGCATTCTGGTTTACCTTCTTGATGATCTTGTAAGGACCCTCGGCTTTGGGCATAAGTTTATTCTTTCTTTTAGAAGGGAATCGTTCCTTCCTTAAGTGAACCCACACTAAGTCACCTTCTTTAAATTCCACAACAGTTTTTAGCTTGGCTTGCATCTTGTAGGCTTCGTTCTTCTTCTCAATATGTGCTTTTGCTCTAGCATGGAGTTTGATAATTTCAGTAGCTCTGTCCTCGGCCTTTAAGTTAGAGGGGATACTAGAGTGTGCGTTGCTCAAATCAAGAGGAACAAGTGGATTAGCTCCATAAACTAATTCAAAAGGTGTAAAATTAGTGGTCTTACTCTTCGAACTATTGTAAGCAAATTCAGCATGAGCCAACAAAGAATCCCAATTCTTTACTTTCCCCTTTAGCAAACTTCGCAAAATGTTGCCTACGCTTCGATTGACCACTTCTGTTTGTCCATCTGTTTGAGGATGAAAAGCCGTACTGAACTTCAAGGTAGTTCCTAACCTTGCCCACAAATGCCTCCAAAAATGACTCAAAAACTTTACATCCCTATCACTTACTATAATCCTAGGAATTCCATGGAGTTTTACAACATTTTCAAAGTACAAATTCAGAATATGAGATGCATCATTAGTTTTGTTACAAGCAATAAAATGAGCCATTTTTGAGAATCTATCTACTACAACCATAATGGAATCATTATTTCGTCTTGTTCTCGGCAAGCCAACAATGAAATCAATACTTACATCTTCCCATGGTGAGCTTGGAATCGGCAAAGGCATGTATGGTCCGTGAGCTTGTAAGGTCATCTTGGATTGCTTACAAGTATTACAACCCTCAACAAGTCTTGAAATCTCTTTCCACATCTTTGGCCAATAGAAATTTTTGCTTGCCAATTCATAGGTTTTGTCTCTTCCAAAGTGACCGGCTAGGCCTCCACCATGGACTTCCTTAAGAATTGCTTCCCTTAAAGAGCTTTGAGGAACACAAACAGCATCAAGCTTGAAAAGATAACCATCATGAATAGTGAAGTCCCTAAATGCACCATCTTTCCTAACTCTCTCCCAAATTTGACCGAAATCCCCATCACTCTCATACAAGGTCTTAATATTCTCAAATCCTATTACATGAACATGCATGGTACTAAGAACCTCATATCTCCTAGACAATGCATCAGCCACTCTATTACTTGGACCATCCCTATACTTCACTACAAAATCAAAGGATTGCATGTATTCAACCCAAGATGCATGTCTCTTGCTTAACTTAGCTTGACTTTGTATGTATTTGAGGGCTTGATGGTCAGTAAATAAGATGAAAGAGTTAGCCAACAAATATGCACTCCAATGTCTTAGAGCACGAATCAAGGCATAGAACTCAAGATCATAGGCAGAATATTTTCTCCTACACTCATTCAATTTTTCACTAAAAAATGCAATAGGTTTGCCTTCTTGACTCAAAACAGCCCCTATCCCAACCCCACTAGCATCACACTCCAATTCAAAAGGTAAGTTGAAATTAGGCAAGGCCAAAACAGGAGCTTTTGTCATTGCATTCTTTAAAGTGTTAAAAGCAAGGGTGGCTTGAGGTGTCCATTTAAACACCCCTTTTTTCATGCAGTCTGTTATAGGACTTGTTATAGTACTAAAACCTTTAATGAATCTCCTATAAAAAGAACAAAACCCATGAAAACTCCTTACTTGAAACAGATTGTTTGGAATAGGCCAATCAACAATGGCCTTGACCTTTTCAGAATCCATACTTATACCATCTTTAGATACAACATACCCCAAAAAACTAATGGTGCTATCACAAAAATGACACTTCTCTACATTAGCATACAATGATTCACGGTCCAAAACCTCAAAAACAAGTCTCAAATGCATATAATGCTCATGTAAACTAGTACTAAAGATCAGAATATCATCAAAGTATATCACCACAAATTTGTTAAGAAAAGGTTTGAGTACCTCATTCATGAGTCGCATAAAGGTGGAAGGTGAATTAGAGAGTCCCATAGGCATGACCAACCATTCATATAGCCCCTCATTGGTCTTGAAGGCTGTCTTCCACTCATCACCTTCTCGAACACGAATTTGGTAGAATCCATTTGCAAGATCAATCCTTGAGAAAATTGAAGCTCCATGCAATCGATCAAGCATATCATCAAGCCTTGGAATAGGAAACCTGTACTTGATCGTTATCTTATTAACAGCCCTTGAATCTATCACCATTCTCCACTTGCCATTCTTTTTAGGAAAAACAAAGGCTGGCACAACACAAGGAGAAACACTCTCCCTTATAAAGCCTCTCTTTAACAATTCATCAACTTGCTTTTGTAATTCATCACTCTCTTTAGGACTCATTCTATAGGAGTGCTTATGAGGAATTTGAGCTCCCGGAACAAAACTGATCTCATGTTGTATTGATCTTAGAGGGGGCAAACCGATAGGTAAAGTGTTCTGGAAAACTCTCTCAAACTCTCTAATAAGAAATTGTACCTCTTTTGGAATCATATGATTCTCTTTAGGCTCATCCTCCACATCAATTGGAACATAGCTAGGCAGCCCTTCTATGATCTCACTCTTCTCATCATTGGATAACAATCCAACCATTCCAACTTCTCTTTTCTTCTTTCGCTTCTCGGGTAGTAACGGTGTGAGCAAGATGGTGTTACCCTCATGGAAAAAGGTGTAAGTATTGGCCTTTCCTTGGTGTTGCACATCCTTATCATACAACCAAGGTCTCCCAAGAAGCAAGTGACAAGCTGTCATTGGGATAACATGGTAGCTCACCTCATCCACGTATTGCCCAATTGCAAAAGGAACTAGACACTTCTTAGTGACTTTAATTTCATGCTCAGAATTCAGCCAAGCCAACCTATAAGGGTTGTCAATTGGCTCTGTTTTCAGTCCCAACTTCGCAACCATTTCATTGGATACAACATTCTCACATGCACCACTATCAATAATAACTTCACACAATTTATTTTTTGTCAAACATCTAGTGTGAAATAGGGATTTCCTCCTCCAATCCTCCTCATTCTTTTCAATATTCAAAATACGCATCATCACTAAACACTCCCTATCTTCCATTGCATCACAAACTAGCATATCTCCCTCATCAACATTCAATTCACTATTTACTGCAACAGAATCAGCATGGTATATTTCTTCCTCAATCTCCTCTATCTCTCTAAGGGTCATTACTTTCCTTGAAGGACATTCAGATTGGAAGTGTCCATACCCTTGGCATTTGAAACATTTCAAAGCATTCTTAGAGGTACTTTTGGATGGTGGGACAGATTGGGTATTTCTTGGTGTGTTGGAAGTGTTTTTAAGAGGGGGTTTTGGTGAAGGTGTGTATGTGGTCTTGATAGGGGCAGCATTGGGGCTACTAGAGCTGGGTTTGTAGTTATAAGGTCTGATATTGGTTTTGTTTTGGTGTGAATGCTTCAAACTTGTCTCACTTCTTAGTGCTAATCTCTTCAATTCAATAAGAGATTCATAAGGATAGAAGCTTACCATGTCTTGGATGTCGAATCGCAAGCCTTGGAGAAAACGCCCCATGATCAGCTCCTCGGTCTCCTCGACCTCACACTTCAATAAGAATTCCTCAAATTCCATGGTGTATTGTTCCACAGTTTTAGTATCTTGTTTGAGGCTCAACATTTTCTCAATCATTTTCTGTCTATAATGGGGTGGCAAGAACACCGCATCCATCTCTTCTTTCATCCTATCCCATTGAGTAATTTGAGGCCTCCCTTCCCTCATCCTTCGTTTTTGCAAATTATCCCACCAAAGGGCAGCGTATCCCTTCAACTTCATAGCAGCAAGCTTCATTCTTTTGTCTTCGGACACCTCCCTCAGTTCAAAGGATCTCTCCATTGAGTATATCCATTCAAGATAGGCATCAGCATTGATCTTACCATGAAATTCAGGTAATTCGATTTTATAGTTGAAAGATTCTTCTTGTCTTTCAACACGGATGGGTGGTGGCAAACGCCTTGCCCCTTGGCCAAATCCTCCATGAAACAATCCTCTCCCTCTCCCTCTAAAACCTCCACGTCCCAACACAAGGTGTTGGTCCTCTCCATTGAAATCTTCATTAGTCAGTTCCTCTTCATGAGGACTTTGGGTATTTGGGGGAGTATTTTGGATGAGTGTTTCTAAGGCTTCATTCTTGGCCTTAAGAACTTCCATTTCCAACCTCATTTTCTCAATTGCTGAGGCTAGATCTTGATCTTCTAACATGACTTGTTTGTCTTTGTTAAGAGATGCTTGTTGGTTATTAAGCATAACTTGAAAACAAATGAAAGTGAAAGAAGGTAAGATTGTTGGCTCTGATACCAACTGATGGCGTGGTGGAAAGGACTATGGTTTTGATAGAGAAACACGAGTGCTACAGTAACTTGCTACAGGAACTCAGAAGCATCCGTGCTACAGTAACTTGATTCAAAATGTGATGGAAGGCTAAGATAGTTGATAGTGAAGATTAAAATGAAAAAAGATAGATGATTGTTTTTGGAAACAAACAAAACCCAATAGTTTTTGGAAACTAATAAAACTCAAATGTGATTAACACTTTCTTGTTATTCCAAATCTCCCTTTCAAAATACACAAAATCCCTTTATATAGGGAAACAAGAGATAGCCATAAACTCCCTTTGAATGTGTTGTTCAAAGACACAATTTCAAAGGACACCTAACTAGGTTGAAAACAACACATTCAAAGATACACCTAACTAGGTTGAAAACAACTTATTCAAAGGACACCTAACTAAGTTTGAAATAACTCATTCAAAGGCACAATTCAAAGAACACCTAACTAAGTTTGAAAACAACACAAATGAGCTGGAATTCATAGTCAATGATCAACCAAGTGCTCCTTGATTATTGTCTTCAAAGATGATGGTTTGAAGGAACCCAAATGGCCCTAAAAGGAGCTGTAGCTTCAGATTGAACATGTCACTCCTACCAAGCCCATCTTCACTTGGACTGTCTTTATTAACTTCACTAATGGAATCAAGGCCAAGGCCCATGTCTAGGACAGCTTGTAAGGCTAGGCTAGATGGACCTCCATCATTCTCCCCTTCTTGAAAAGTTTCAACTTGGTCAGAAGTTGACACGGTGTCTTCCTTGTATTTGGCCAAGTCACTTACATTGAAGGTGTTGGAAATCTTGTAAGACGGAGGCAGCTCTACCTTGTAAGCATTCTGGTTTACCTTCTTGATGATCTTGTAAGGACCCTCGGCTTTGGGCATAAGTTTATTCTTTCTTTTAGAAGGGAATCGTTCCTTCCTTAAGTGAACCCACACTAAGTCACCTTCTTTAAATTCCACAACAGTTTTTAGCTTGGCTTGCATCTTGTAGGCTTCGTTCTTCTTCTCAATATGTGTTTTTGCTCTAGCATGGAGTTTGATAATTTCAGTAGCTCTATCCTCGGCCTTTAAGTTAGAGGGGATACTAGAGTGTGCGTTGCTCAAATCAAGAGGAACAAGTGGATTAGCTCCATAAACTAATTCAAAAGGTGTAAAATTAGTGGTCTTACTCTTCGAACTATTGTAAGCAAATTCAGCATGAGCCAACAAAGAATCCCAATTCTTTACTTTCCCCTTTAGCAAACTTCGCAAAATGTTGCCTAAGCTTCGATTGACCACTTCTGTTTGTCCATCTGTTTGAGGATGAAAAGCCGTACTGAACTTCAAGGTAGTTCCTAACCTTGCCCACAAATGCCTCCAAAAATGACTCAAAAACTTTACATCCCTATCACTTACTATAATCCTAGGAATTCCATGGAGTTTTACAACATTTTCAAAGTACAAATTCAGAATATGAGATGCATCATTAGTTTTGTTACAAGCAATAAAATGAGCCATTTTTGAGAATCTATCTACTACAACCATAATGGAATCATTATTTCGTCTTGTTCTCGGCAAGCCAACAATGAAATCAATACTTACATCTTCCCATGGTGAGCTTGGAATCGGCAAAGGCATGTATGGTCCGTGAGCTTGTAAGGTCATCTTGGATTGCTTACAAGTATTACAACCCTCAACAAGTCTTGAAATCTCTTTCCACATCTTTGGCCAATAGAAATTTTTGCTTGCCAATTCATAGGTTTTGTCTCTTCCAAAGTGACCGGCTAGGCCTCCACCATGGACTTCCTTAAGAATTGCTTCCCTTAAAGAGCTTTGAGGAACACAAACAGCATCAAGCTTGAAAAGATAACCATCATGAATAGTGAAGTCCCTAAATGCACCATCTTTCCTAACTCTCTCCCAAATTTGACCGAAATCCCCATCACTCTCATACAAGGTCTTAATATTCTCAAATCCTATTACATGAACATGCATGGTACTAAGAACCTCATATCTCCTAGACAAAGCATCAGCCACTCTATTACTTGGACCATCCCTATACTTCACTACAAAATCAAAGGATTGCATGTATTCAACCCAAGATGCATGTCTCTTGCTTAACTTAGCTTGACTTTGTATGTATTTGAGGGCTTGATGGTCAGTAAATAAGATGAAAGAGTTAGCCAACAAATATGCACTCCAATGTCTTAGAGCACGAATCAAGGCATAGAACTCAAGATCATAGGCAGAATATTTTCTCCTACACTCATTCAATTTTTCACTAAAAAATGCAATAGGTTTGCCTTCTTGACTCAAAACAGCCCCTATCCCAACCCCACTAGCATCACACTCCAATTCAAAAGGTAAGTTGAAATTAGGTAAGGCCAAAACAGGAGCTTTTGTCATTGCATTCTTTAAAGTGTTAAAAGCAAGGGTGGCTTGAGGTGTCCATTTAAACACCCCTTTTTTCATGCAGTCTGTTATAGGACTTGTTATAGTACTAAAACCTTTAATGAATCTCCTATAAAAAGAACAAAACCCATGAAAACTCCTTACTTGAAACAGATTGTTTGGAATAGGCCAATCAACAATGGCCTTGACCTTTTCAGAATCCATACTTATACCATCTTTAGATACAACATACCTCAAAAAACTAATGGTGCTATCACAAAAATGACACTTCTCTACATTAGCATACAATGATTCACGGTCCAAAACCTCAAAAACAAGTCTCAAATGCATATAATGCTCATGTAAACTAGTACTAAAGATCAGAATATCATCAAAGTATATCACCACAAATTTGTTAAGAAAAGGTTTGAGTACCTCATTCATGAGTCGCATAAAGGTGGAAGGTGAATTAGAGAGTCCCATAGGCATGACCAACCATTCATACAGCCCCTCATTGGTCTTGAAGGCTGTCTTCCACTCATCACCTTCTCGAACACGAATTTGGTAGAATCCATTTGCAAGATCAATCCTTGAGAAAATTGAAGCTCCATGCAATCGATCAAGCATATCATCAAGCCTTGGAATAGGAAACCTGTACTTGATCGTTATCTTATTAACAGCCCTTAAATCTATCACCATTCTCCACTTGCCATTCTTTTTAGGAAAAACAAAGGCTGGCACAACACAAGGAGAAACACTCTCCCTTATAAAGCCTCTCTTTAACAATTCATCAACTTGCTTTTGTAATTCATCACTCTCTTTAGGACTCATTCTATAGGAGTGCTTATGAGGAATTTGAGCTCCCGAAACAAAACTGATCTCATGTTGTATTGATCTTAGAGCGGGCAAACCGATAGGTAAAGTGTTCTGGAAAACTCTCTCAAACTCTCTAATAAGAAATTGTACCTCTTTTGGAATCACATGATTCTGTTTCGGCTCATCCTCCACATCAATTGGAACATAGCTAGGCAGCCCTTCCATGATCTCACTCTTCTCATCATTGGATAACAATCCAACCATTCCAACTTCTCTTTTCTTCTTTCGCTTCTCGGGTAGTAACGGTGTGAGCAAGATGGTGTTACCCTCATGGAAAAAGGTGTAAGTATTGGCCTTTCCTTGGTGTTGCACATCCTTATCATACAACCAAGGTCTCCCAAGAAGCAAGTGACAAGCTGTCATTGGGATAACATGGCAGCTCACCTCATCCACGTATTGCCCAATTGCAAAAGGAACTAGACACTTCTTAGTGACTTTAATTTCATGCTCAGAATTCAGCCAAGCCAACCTATAAGGGTTGTCAATTGGCTCTGTTTTCAGTCCCAACTTCGCAACCATTTCATTGGATACAACATTCTCACATGCACCACTATCAATAATAACTTCACACAATTTATTTTTTGTCAAACATCTAGTGTGAAATAGGGATTTCCTCCTCCAATCCTCCTCATTCTTTTCAATATTCAAAATACGCATCATCACTAAACACTCCCCATCTTCCATTGCATCACAAACTAGCATATCTCCCTCATCAACATTCAATTCACTATTTACTGCAACAGAATCAGCATGGTATATTTCTTCCTCAATCTCCTCTATCTCTCTAAGGGTCATTACTTTCCTTGAAGGACATTCAGATTGGAAGTGTCCATACCCTTGGCATTTGAAACATTTCAAAGCATTCTTAGAGGTACTTTTGGATGGTGGGACAGATTGGGTATTTCTTGGTGTGTTGGAAGTGTTTTTAAGAGGGGGTTTTGGTGAAGGTGTGTATGTGGTCTTGATAGGGGCAGCATTGGGGCTACTAGAGCTGGGTTTGTAGTTATAAGGTCTGATATTGGTTTTGTTTTGGTGTGAATGCTTCAAACTTGTCTCACTTCTTAGTGCTAATCTCTTCAATTCAATAAGAGATTCATAAGGATAGAAGCTTACCATGTCTTGGATGTCGAATCGCAAGCCTTGGAGAAAACGCCCCATGATCAGCTCCTCGGTCTCCTCGACCTCACACTTCAATAAGAATTCCTCAAATTCCATGGTGTATTGTTCCACAGTTTTAGTATCTTGTTTGAGGCTCAACATTTTCTCAATCATTTCTGTCCATAATGGGGTGGCAAGAACACCGCATCCATCTCTTCTTTCATCCTATCCCATTGAGTAATTTGAGGCCTCCCTTCCCTCATCCTTCGTTTTTGCAAATTATCCCACCAAAGGGCAGCGTATCCCTTCAACTTCATAGCAGCAAGCTTCATTCTTTTGTCTTCGGACACCTCCCTCAGTTCAAAGGATCTCTCCATTGAGTATATCCATTCAAGATAGGCATCAGCATTGATCTTACCATGAAATTCAGGTAATTCGATTTTATAGTTGAAAGATTCTTCTTGTCTTTCAACACGGATGGGTGGTGGCAAACGCCTTGCCCCTTGGCCAAATCCTCCATGAAACAATCCTCTCCCTCTCCCTCTAAAACCTCCACGTCCCAACACAAGGTGTTGGTCCTCTCCATTGAAATCTTCATTAGTCAGTTCCTCTTCATGAGGACTTTGGGTATTTGGGGGAGTATTTTGGATGAGTGTTTCTAAGGCTTCATTCTTGGCCTTAAGAACTTCCATTTCCAACCTCATTTTCTCAATTGCTGAGGCTAGATCTTGATCTTCTAACATGACTTGTTTGTCTTTGTTAAGAGATGCTTGTTGGTTATTAAGCATAACTTGAAAACAAATGAAAGTGAAAGAAGGTAAGATTGTTGGCTCTGATACCAACTGATGGCGTGGTGGAAAGGACTATGGTTTTGATAGAGAAACACGAGTGCTACAGTAACTTGCTACAGGAACTCAGAAGCATCCGTGCTACAGTAACTTGATTCAAAATGTGATGGAAGGCTAAGATAGTTGATGGTGAAGATTAAAATGAAAAAAGATAGATGATTGTTTTTTGAAAACAAACAAAACCCAATAGTTTTTGGAAACTAATAAAACCCAAATGTGATTAACACTTTCTTGTTATTCCAAATCTCCCTTTCAAAATACACAAAATCCCTTTATATAGGGAAACAAGAGATAGCCATAAACTCCCTTTGAATGTGTTGTTCAAAGACACAATTTCAAAGGACACCTAACTAGGTTGAAAACAACACATTCAAAGATACACCTAACTAGGTTGAAAACAACTTATTCAAAGGACACCTAACTAAGTTTGAAATAACTCATTCAAAGGCACAATTCAAAGAACACCTAACTAAGTTTGAAAACAACACAAATGAGCTGGAATTCATAGTCAATGATCAACCAAGTGCTCCTTGATTATTGTCTTCAAAGATGATGGTTTGAAGGAACCCAAATGGCCCTAAAAGGAGCTGTAGCTTCAGATTGAACATGTCACTCCCACCAAGCCCATCTTCACTTGGACTGTCTTTATTAACTTCACTAATGGAATCAAGGCCAAGGCCCATGTCTAGGACAGCTTGTAAGGCTAGGCTAGATGGACCTCCATCAGAGTCATTGAAGCTTGAGAAGCGCTCAATCAAGCAATGAGAGGTGCTTGAAATGAGGGGGGAGTGTGCCTTTTATAGGCCAAAGGGCTGTTGAGTCAGAGGTAAATCGATACCGAAGTGCACTTTTTGGTACAAAAATGCTCTTATTCGATACCAATTAGGGCCTTCTATATCGATTTAAGGGTGATTGAAACCGGTGAGGAGCTATTGATACGGAATCGCTACCACTCAACCATAGATCTCAAGGAAGCATGGAGAACACTTAAGTTTCTCACATTAATGGAAGCACATGTTGAGATGAAATCTGAAATTCCAGCATATGGCATGCCCTGGCCATACTAGAGCCTAACTTTGGCGTAATAAGTTAGCCCATTTTTGTTAGTTTTGAGTTGTAATGTTGTTAATGGGTTGGGCCACCAATAAATTGGGCCACCCTTTTAATTTTTATCCTTAGTTGGTTTGGATTAATTATTCCTTATCCTTAGTTGGTTTGGATTAATTATTCCTTATCCTTAGTTTGTTTGGATTAGTTAGTCCTTATCCTTAGTTGGTTTGGATTAATTATTCCTTATCCTAGATTTGTTTAGATTTTAGCTAATCTTTAGTTGATTTGGATTAGTTAATCCTTATCCTAGATGATACGGATCCACTATCACCAAACACATATGATGGTTAAGGGAACAAGTGATACGGATCCACTACCACCAACCACCTATGGAGCTCAAGGGAACAAGGACCACAACAATGGCAATCCATTAGCACTTCCTAATGGACCAATTACAAGGAGTCGTGCAAAGAAGTATGGAGCAACCATGTCCTTACACATTCAAGAACAAGTTACAAAAGAGCTCCATGACCTTGCTTTCAACAAGTGCTATGAAGAACTTGAAGGAACACCTAAATTTCTCACATTAATAGAAGCACATGTTGAATGGGAACATGAATTGGTTAGCACGCCCGTGCTAGATGGCACACCCCAGGCCGTGCCCTCGTCTGACTTGCTGAGGAAAACAACTACCTTGAAGCACACCCCATGCCAAATAGCACACCCAGGCCGTGCTTCCCTCTGACTCTGAAGCACCCCCGTGCCAAATAGCACACCCGGGCCGTGCTTCCCTCTGACTCTCACGAGGGAACTCCTACATTGAAGCACGCCCGTGCCAAATAGCACGCCCAGGCCGTGCTTCCCTCTGACTCTTACGAGGGAACTCCTACATTGAAGCACGCCCGTGCCAAATAGCACACCCAGGCCGTGCTTGTCCCTGCCTATCATTAAGTTAGTTAGCTTATTTTGAGTTTTTGCTTTGCTAATGGGTTGGGCCTCCAATATTTCGGCCACCCTTAATAATTAGCCTTATTTTGATTAGATTTAGTCAATCTTTAGTGGATTTGGATTAGATCTCCAAATCCTTAAGTTGTTATGATTTTGTTAGTCAACTCCTTAGTTGGTTTAGATTTGCTAATCCTACTCCTTAGCTAACTCTAAATCCTCTAAGGATCTGGACCTCTTAGATTAGTATAAATAGCTTGTTATTTTGTAATTATTCATCAATTATTCAAGGAATTAAAGACTACTTCTTCATGCTTAGGCGTGTTCATGTTTTTAGAGAGTGTGAGATTGCATTCTTCTAATTGCATCAAGAATCAAGGTAAACTTATCAATTCTTTGTGGCATTGATACGGATCCGCCGACACTCAACCATGGAGCTCAAGGGAATATGGGATATAACATGGGAGATCCATTGGTGCTTCCTAAAGGGCTAATTACAAGAAGTCATGCAAAGAGATATGGGCAGCCATGTTCTTATATTCAAGTCCAAATCACACAAGAGCATCATGATGAAGCATTTTGTGGAACTTGAAGACATTCCTAGGCTTCTAATGTTGTTGGTGGCATGTGAAGTTGAAATGGAGGAAAGCACGCTTGCTACAGTGCCCATGCCAATTAGTTTGACTTTGCTACAGTAAATTTGACCGGCCTTGAATTTGCTACAGTTGCTGTTGAATTTGCTACAGTGGCTAGGCGCCAGCATAACTCGCGAGCGCGAGCTTGGCCTGCGCAAGCGCGAGAAGTGCAAAGGAGAGGCAGAGGGTTAGGCAGCGTAACTCGCGAGCGCGAGCTTCACATACGCGAGCGCGACCACATCTCGCGAGCGCGACCTTACCGTGCGCGAGCGCGAGAAGCGCAAACGAAAGGCAGAGAGTTAGGCCGCGCAGCTCGCAAGCGCGAGCCTCACATGCGCGAGCGCGACCAACACTCGCGAGCGCGAACCTACACTGCGCGAGCGCGAGAAGCGCAACTCGCGAGGCAGAGAGCTAGTTGGCATAAGTCGCGAGCGCGAACCTACAATGCGCGAGCGCGACTCAAGCCTGTTTTATGTTTTATGCTTTATTTGTTATCTTTGTAACCTAATATGTTTAGGTTTAGTATAAATACTCTCATCTTCATTGTAAACACAACTTGGAGATATTGATAAACTTCATTTGTTCAAGCTTTGCTTGTTCTCCTTGCTTAGAGTGATAGTGAGAAATTGCTTCCTCTAATTGCATTAAGAATTAAGGTAAACTTATCAATTCGTTTGTGGCGTTTATCTTGTTCTTTGCTCGATTATTGGTGTTACCGTTTCACTATAAACGTGGGGTGCCATAGAGCGATTAATCTCGATTATTGGTGTTTCCATTTCAATATAAACGTGGGGTGCCATAGAGGCAAACTTATATCCCATTCCTTTGATTCCCGATCCCGGATCCTTATCAGGCGTTTATCTTATTCTTTTACTCTATTATTGGTGTTCTTGCTTCTTTAAGCTTTGGGTGCCATAGAGGGGAATTTATTCTAGATCTTTGATCTCTTCCAAAACTTGTCATTGAGTTCATGAAATTTATTTTCATTGGGTTCCGCGTCAACAAGGAACACAACAATGGCAATCCATTAGCACTTCCTAGTGGACCAATTACAAGGAACCGTGCAAAGAAGTATGGAGCAACCATATCCTTATACATTCAAGAACAAATCACACAAGAACTCCATGACATTGCTTTCAACAAGTGCTATGAAGAAGTTAAAGAAAAACCTAAGTTTCTCACATTAATAGAAGCACAAGTTGAGTGGGAACCATGCTTGGTTAGCACGCCCGTGCAAGGTGGCACGCCCCAGATCGTGCACTCTTCTGCCTCTCGCGAAGGAAACTCATACATGCGCGCACGCCTTGGACCGTGCAACTGTCTGCCTCTCATTAAACTAGTTAGCTTATTTTGTGTTTTTGCAATGCTAATGGGTTGGGCCTCCAATATTTCAGCCACCCTTGAATAATTAGCCTTATTTTGATTAGATTTAGTCAATCTTTAGTGGATTTGGATTAGATCTCCAAAATCCTTAAGTAGTTATGATTTTGTTAGTCAACTCCTTAGTTGGTTTAGATTTTCTAAATCCTACTCCTTAGCTAACTCTAAATCCTCTAAGAATCTGGACCTCTTAGATTAGTATAAATAGCTTGTTATTTTGTAATTAAACAACAATTATTCAATTAATTAAAAAAGAGAGATTTTCTTCTTCCATGCCTTTGGCGTGTTCATGTTTTTAGAGGGTGTGAGATTGCATTCTTCTAATTGCATCAAGAATCAAGGTAAACTTATCAATTCTTTGTGGCGTTTATCTTATTCTTTTTCTCTATTATTGGTGTTCTTGCTTCTTTAAGCTTTGGGTGCCATAGAGAGGGGTTTAGTTTGATCTTGGATCTCTTCCAAAACTTGTCATTGAGTTCATGAAATTTATTTTCATTGGGTTCCACGTCAGTTTGGTATCAGAGCCAAAGATTAAGGTAAATTCTTATTTATCTTAGCTCTAGGGTTTGTGTTTATTTGTTTTCTTATTCATCTTGTTCTTGTGTTTGTTTTCTTGTTCATCTTGTTTCTTTGTGTGTTTGCTTTCTTTTGTTTAGTTTCAATTCGTTTTTTCTTCAATTAAATTTAGTAATTTCGTTCTTGTTTCAATTCTGGAAGTTTGATCTTAGATCTTGTTGATTAAAAAAAAAAAAAAAGAAGAGTATAGAAAGAAAATTTCGTCCACCATTGAAATTGCTTGTGTGGATATTGTTTTGTTCCTGAATTCAAGGGATTTGATCCTAATCTTTAGGGATTTTACCTTATTTTGTGGGATTATTCCTAAACCTTATAAGATTTGACCATATTTTGTGGGATTGTGCCTAATCCTTAGAAGATTTGACCATATTTTGTGGGATTGTGCCTAATCCTAAGGGATTTGACCATATTTTATGGGATTTAGTTTATCCACTATAATCTTGTGATAAAACCTAATCTTAACTACTTGTGGATAAGATAACAAAAATTAGTTGACCATATCTTTCGAGATTGAGCAAAATCTACTACAATCCTTGTCAAATCTAAGAATCCTACTTAAATTGGGTTGCATTGAAAAGGGACACAAGGCAGCACGCCCGTGCTTCACCTCAAGCATACCCGTGCATGTTTCTGACTTCCACTTGTTGGACTAAGCAATATATGCACGCCCGTGCTTCTTTCTAGCACGCCGGTGCACGTTTCTGGCTATTGTTTTCTTTTGGTTTTTCTTTGATTGCTTGCTTTGTTTTGGGTAGAATTATTTAGGTCCATATTTGGTTTACTTTGTAGTAAGCTAAATTCATACATTATATCCTAATATTGTCTTTTAAATTCTAGTTTCTTTATTTTTTTTTTTTGTTTGAACTTTCTATTGCTTCTATTACATTGTTAGGGTGTATTTGCTTGTTTACTACACTCTAATTGATAATTAAAGTTGTGCATTGTTTATGTTCTTGTGCTACTATCCATCTCGTTTTGAGTCTTCTTTCTAGAATTTGTGCTTGCTTTCATTGTTAAGTTTTATTCCTTGATTGTAAACGTACTTTTGAGTTGAATTGGTTGGCCAAGATTCTGAAGTTCAATTAGAAGAATTGCAAGGAGTGATTAAAGAGTGTAAACACGTGAGGGAGTGAATTACAATAACTCAAATCTTTTGTGTTTTCTCTTTGAATACTAACCATGAGTTCAGGCAAATCTGGAGATGAGAGTCCAATTCATGATCCTCAAATGAAATATTCATGGAAGCAATTCAAGGACAGTTTAGAACCTTCAACAATCTTTTCCTAGACATGAAGGAGGAATTGCAAGAGATAAGAGCTTCACAAAACTCTAATACAACAAGAGCTAAAACAACACAATTTTACCATAGCTACTGTAGGTGATCAGTTAAACCGTATTGAAAACCAATTAATTCATTTAAAGCCTACTCTAGCTCTAGAAGCTACGACCTCCAAAATTGGAAGTCAAGAAAAAACCGTTTTGTTTAAACCACCAATTCAACTAGAAGAATTTAAATTAAGTAATCAACAAGATGAATTGGTTGATGAAATTACAAAGAGATTAATGAAATTAAATCTTGATCAAAAGCAAAAATCTTTATTACCATTAACTATACCAACCGAGTTAGATAAAGAAGAATCTGAAAAGGAAGAAAAACCAGATCAAGATATTTTACATCTGGAACAAAGCTTTAAAGAAGCTAATGAAATTAATAAAATCTCATATCCTAGAGCAAGAGGACATGTAGAAATGAAACCCTATTATGCTCGCCCATCTCCAATTAATATGCAGTATGAAGATACATCTTTTAATTATGTCCAATATGATGGGAATTCAATAGTTGAATGGAATATTGATGGCTTATCTGATTATCAGATAAAGAATGTTCTTCAGTATATGACTATGTACGCTACTGCATGTCGTACAAGAGGAAATAATGATAGAGGAATTATGTAAGCCATAGTTGCGGGATTTGCTGGCCAACTGAAAGGTTGGTGGGATTTCTCGTTAACTCAAGAAGGAAAGAATCAAATTATTAATGCTGTGAAAAGAGAAGAATATGTTGATGCAAATCAATAAAGGCAAATAAGAGAAACCCCTGAAGCAGTGAATACTTTGCTATATACCATAGGATTACATTTTATAGGATCTACCACAATGCATTTAGACAGATCCCATGAACAGCTCATGAATTTACGCTGTCCTGATTTATCCCATTTTAAATGGTATAAAGATGTTTTTCTGACAGCTGTCTTAGCTCGTGAAGATAGTCAGTATGATTTCTGGAAAGAAAAGTTTATTTCTGGATTACCTTCGCTTTTTGCAGAAAGGGTTAGTGACGCGGAACCCAATGAAAATAAATTTCATGAACTCAATGACAAGTTTTGGAAGAGATCAAAGATCTAGAATAAATCCCCCTCTATGGCACCCAAAGCTTAAAGAAGCAAGAACACCAATAATAGAGTAAAAGAATAAGATAAACGCCACAAAGAATTGATAAGTTTACCTTGATTCTTGATGCAATTAGAAGAATGCAATCTCACACTCTCTAAAAACATGAACATGCCAAAGGCATGGAAGAAGAAAATCTCTCTTTAATTGATTGAATAATTGATTGTTAAAAAATTACAAAATAACAAGCTATTTATACTAATCTAAGTGGTCCAGATCCTTAGGGGATTTAGAGTTAGCTAAGGAGTAGGATTTAGCAAATCTAAACCAACTAAGGAGTTGACTAACAAACTCATAACAACTTAAGGATTTGGGAATCTAATCCAAATCCACTAAAGATTGACTAAATCTAATCAAAATAAGGCTAATTATTCAAGGGTGGCCGAAATATTGGAGGCCCAACCCATTAACAAAGCAAAAACTCAAAATAAGCTAACTAACTTAATGAGAGGCAGTGACAAGCACGGCCTGGGTGTGCTATTTGGCACGGGCGTGCTTCAATGTAGGAGTTCCCTCTTGAGAGTCAGAGGGAAGCACGGCCAGGGTGTGCTATTTAGCACGGGGGTGCTTCAGAGTCAGAAGGAAGCACGGCCAGGGTGTGCTATTTGGCACGGGGGTGCTTCAAGGCAATTGTTTTCCTCAGCAAGTCAGACGAGGGCACGGCCTGGGGTGTGCCATCTAGCACGGGCGTGCTAACCAATTCATGTTCCCACTCAACATGTGCTTCTATTAATGTGAGAAACTTAGGTGTTCCTTCAAGTTCTTCATAGCACTTGTTGAAAGCAAGGTCATGGAGCTCTTTTGTAACTTGTTCTTGTATGTGTAAGGACATGGTTGCTCCATACTTCTTTGCACGGCTCCTTGTAATTGGTCCACTAGGAAGTGCTAATGGATTGCCATTGTTGTGGTTCTTGTTCCCTTGAGCCCCATAGGTGGTTGGTGGTAGTGGATCCGTATCATCCCCCTCTTCTTTAAAAAGATTTGTCCTCAAATCTGCATCCATGTCAAAGGGAGACAAATCACTAACATTAAAAGTTGCAGAAACACCATACTCACCTGGCAAGTCTATCTTGTAGGCATTGTCATTGATGCGCTCTAAGACTTGGAATGGACCATCTCCACGTGCATCTAGCTTACTCTTCCTTTGGTTGGGAAATCTTTCCTTGCGAAAGTGTACCCAAACCCAATCACCTGGCATAAGCACCAACTTCTTTTTGCCCTTGTTTGCTCTTTCAGCATATTGCTTGTTCCTCTTTTCTATGTTGGCTCTAGCCTTCTCATGTAAAGATTTCACCAATTCTGCCTTTTTATCACCATCTAAATTAGAAAGTTCATTCAAAGGTAAAGGAACAAGATCTAATACAGTTAGTGGATTAAAGCCATAAACAAGTTCAAATGGACTAAAACCTGAGGTAGAATGTATGCTACGATTATATGCAAACTCAATGAATGGCAAACAATCTTCCCAAGTTTTTAAGTTCTTGCCCACAATGGCACGAAGCAATGTTCCTAAAGTCCTATTCACAACTTCAGTTTGTCCATCTGTTTGTGGATGACAAGTTGTAGAATAAAGCAATTTAGTTCCAAGCTTACCCCACAAAACTCTCCAAAAATGTGAAAGGAACTTTGCATCCCTATCTGAAACTATAGTTCTTGGTACCCCATGTAATCTTACTACTTCTCTAAAGAATATATCAGCAACATTATTGGCATCATCAGTTTTATGACAAGGAATAAAATGAGCCATCTTGCTAAACCTATCAACAACAACAAATATGCTATCTTTACCACGCTTAGTCCTAGGTAATCCAAGTACAAAGTCCATAGATATATCAATCCAAGGAGAACTAGGAACAGGTAAAGGCATGTATAATCCATGAGGCATAGACTTAGATTTGGCCTGTTTACAAGCAATACAAGAATTACAAACTCTTTCTACATCTTTAATCATATGACGCCAATAAAAGTGTTCATTCAACATATCATAAGTCTTATGCATTCCAAAATGCCCCATCAATCCCCCACTATGAGATTCAAGCACAAGCAATTCACGCATAGAACACTTAGGCACACAAAGTTTGCCACCCTTAAACAAATATCCATCATGTCTATAGAACTTATCAAATGCTCCATGCTCACATGCTACATATATATTGCTAAAGTCAGAATCATTCGCATATAAGTCTTTAACATACTCAAATCCAAGTAATTTAGAACTAAGTGCCGTAATTAGAGTATATCTCCTTGACAATGCATCAGCAACAACATTATCTTTTCCATGCTTGTATTTAATCACATATGGAAATTGTTCAATAAATTCAACCCACTTACCATGCCTTTTATTAAGCTTACCTTGACCCTTCAAGTGTTTTAGGGCCTCATGGTCTGTATGGATGACAAACTCCTTCGGTAGTAAGTAGTGTTGCCAAACATGTAGAGTTCTTACCAAGGCATACAACTCTTTATCATAGGTTGAATAGTTGAGTTGTGCTCCATTCAACTTCTCACTAAAGTAGGCAATTGGCTTCTTTTCTTGCATTAGGACAGCCCCAATTCCCACTCCAGAAGCATCACACTCAATCTCAAAAGTATTCTCAAAATTAGGCAAAGAAAGTATAGGTGCAGAAGTTAACTTCCCTTTAAGCGTGTCAAACGCCTTTTGTTGCTCTTCTTCCCACTTGAACCCAACTTCCTTTTTGATAATTTCTGTTAGTGGTGCTGCAATTGAAGAGAAATCTTTAACGAACCTTCTATAGAAGCTTGCTAACCCATGAAAACTCCTAACTTCAGAAACTGATTTGGGAGTTGGCCATTCTTTGATAGCTTTCACTTTCTCCTCATCTACTTCAATACCCTGTGCATTCACAATAAAACCAAGAAACACAAGTCTATCTATACAAAATGTGCATTTGTTAAGTTTAGCATACAACTTTTCTGTCCTCAAAGTTTGTAACACTATCCTAACATGCTCAATATGATCATCAAGAGACTTGCTATAGATGAGTATATCATCAAAGTATACAACCACAAATTTTCCCAAGAAGGCACGCAATACATGGTTCATAAGCCTCATAAAAGTACTAGGTGCATTAGATAGTCCAAAAGGCATAACTAACCATTCATACAAACCATACTTAGTTTTAAAAGCAGTTTTCCATTCATCACCTGGTTGCATTCTAATTTGATGGTAACCACTCATTAAATCAATTTTAGTAAAGTAAGTTGCCCCATGCAATTCATCCAACATATCATCAAGTCTAGGGATAGGGTGTCTATACTTTACTGTAATTTTGTTGACCGCTCTACAATCAACACACATGCGCCATGTTCCATCCTTTTTAGGGACTAGAAGCACGGGAACGGCACACGGGCTCATGCTTTCTCTTACCAAACCTTTTTCCATAAGTTCATCAACTTGCCTTTGCAACTCCTTTGTCTCCATTGGATTACTTCTATAGGCAGGCCTATTTGGAATGGTGGATCCAGGAATGAAGTCAATTTGATGTTCTATTCCTCTCAAAGGTGGTAAACCACTTGGTAATTCACTAGGAAAGACATCATCAAATTCCTGCAACATAGAAACAAACATAGAAGGCAAACTTTCAAGGTCAGTGTTAGTTTCAGCAAATAAAACCTCTTTGTACCTTAGAAGCAATATGGGCTTCTCCAAGGCAATAGCACACTTAACCTCTCTAATTCTTGCATAAAAAGTCTGTTTCTTTTTCTCCTCTCTTTCTTTTTCTCTCACAATTGGGCCATTAATTTGTTTTGTTATTTTTGTGGCCTCTTTTCCCTCATCCTTACTCTTTTCTCTCTTTTGTTCTCTCAATCTCAGATTCTCACTCTCATGTTTTCTTAAGGCTGAAACCTCTCTCTCTCTCTCAAGTATCTTTCTTTGGTCTTCATAAACCTCTTGAGGTGATAAAGGTACAAGAACCACCTTTTTCCCCTTATGAATCAATGAGTATCGATTGTGGAATCCATCATGATGTGCTCTTCTATCATATTGCCATGGTCTTCCCAACAATAGATGTCCAGCTTGCATAGGTACTATATCACACAAGATTTCATCTTCATACCATCCAATAGAAAATGGCACAAGTACCTGTTTGGTTACTTTCACTTCCCCACAATCATTCAACCATTGCAATTTATAAGGTTTAGGATGCTTGAGACAAGTTAAGTTCAGTTTGTTTACCATGTTTACACTAGCAACATTAGTGCAACTACCCCCATCAATGATAAGAGTACACACCTTTCCACTAATCAAGCATCTAGTGTGAAATATATTCTCACGTTGCTCAAGGCTTTCTTCCTTTACATGCATGTTCAAAGCACGTCTAGCAACCAAAGCTTCCCCATGTTCAGGAAGTATTAAATTTTCTGAATCATCATTATCATTATCTAAATTAGGCATATCATCATAATCACTACATTCAGATTCAGAACTAATATTCCCATCATCTTTAGCAATCATAACCCTTTTATTAGGACATTGAGATGCATAATGTCCTTTCCCCAAACATTTAAAACATTTAATTTCTCTAGAAGGGGTTATAGAGTTAGAGGTACCTTTGTTGCTTTTGAATGGAGTTTGGACAGCTTCTTTACCTTTTGAAGTTGAATCTGTCCTTTGAGAATTAGAACCTCTAAATTCCTTCTTCTCACCTTCTTTAGGCCATTTAGATCCCCATGTGTTGTTGGAAAACTTATTGGTGGATCTCCCCCTTTTCTGTCTTTCAAGTTTCATGGCCATATCTATCATATCCTCCAAGGTATCATACCTATACATCTCTAAGGCATCTGCAATATCTTTATTTAGACCTCCAAGGAAACGTGACATGGTGATTAGCTCATCTTCTTCAATCTTGGCTCTTGCCATGCAAATCTCCATCTCCTTGTAGTATTCTTCCACACTCCTTCCTCCTTGCACCATTCTAGCTAATTTATTGTGTAAATCCCTAAAGTAATGAGTAGGGACAAATTTTTGGTGCATTAGTTCTTTCATGAGCTCCCATGGTGGTACGGGTCGTAATCCCCTCCTTCTTTTCAATAGCAATTGTTCCCACCAAAACATAGCATACCCTTTGAATTCAACAGCTGCAAGATGAGATTTCTTTTCTTGAGAATAGTTATGGCATTCAAAGATTTGTTCGACCTTCCTTTCCCATTCAAGGTACTCTTCAGCATTGTTGTTGCCTTTGAATTCTGGAATCCTCATCTTAATTGATCCCAAGTCTCCATCAAGTTTATTTGGATTGGTCTCCTCACTCTCTTCAACATCATGGTCTTGAAATCTAGTTTGTGGACGAGTTCTAGTTGTATTAGAGCTTTGTGAAGCTTTTATCTCTTGCAACTCTTCCCTCATATCTTGGACAAGATTATTGAAGGTTCTAAACTGTCCTTGAATTGCTTCCATGAAGAGTTTTAATTGAGGATCTTTAATTGGAATTCCATCATTACCATCTCCAGATTTGCCTATACTCATGGTTAGTATTCAAAAGAAAACACAAAAGATTTAGGGTTATTGATAAATCACTCCCTCACGTGTTTACACTCTTGAATCACTCCTTGCAATTCTTCCAATTGAACTTCAGAATCTTAGTTCAACCAATCAACTCAAAGATCACGTTTAGAACAAGGAATAAAACTTAACAATGAAAAGCAAGCACAATTCTAGAAAGGAGACTCAAAACGTTATGGACAGTAGCACAAGAACACAAACAATGCACTACTTTAATGATCAATTAGAGTGTAGTGAACAAGCAAATACACCCTAACAATGTAATAGAAGCAATAGAAAGTTCACACAAAAACAAGAAACTAGAATTTAAAAGACAATATTAGGATATAATGTATGAATTTAGCTTACTACAAAGCAAACCAAATATGGACCTAATTAATTCTACCCAAAAACAAAGCAAGCAATCAAAGAAAAACAAAAGAAAACAATGGACAGAATAGTGCACGGGCGTGCTATAAGGAGCACAGGCGTGCGTGTATTGGTCTAGTCCAATAGATGGAAGGTAAGACCTAGCACGGGTGTGCTTGAGGTGTAGCACGGGCGTGTTGCCTTGTATCCCTTTTAATGCAACCCAATTTAGGTAGGATTCTTAGATTTGACAAGGATTGTAGTAGATTTTGCTCAATCTCAAAAAGATATGGTCAACTAATTTTTGTTATCTTATCCACAAGTAGTTAAGATTGGATTTTATCACAAGATTGTAGTGGATAAACTAAATCCCATAAAATATGGTCAAATCCCTTAGGATTGGGAACAATCCCACAATGTATGGTCAAATCTTCTAAGGATTAGGAATAATCCCACAAAATATGGTCAAATCCCACAAAATAAGGTATAATCCCCTTTGGATTAGGATCAAATCTTTTGGTTGCAGGAACAAAATCAAGATCCACACACACAAATTCAATGGTGGACGAAATTTTCTATACTCTTTTTTTTTTTTTTTTTTTTTTTTTAATCAACAAGGTCTAAGATCTAACTTCCAGAATTGAAACAAGAACGAAATTTATGAATTTTAATTGAAGCAAAACGAATTGAAACTAAACAAAAGAAAACAAACACACAAAGAAACAAGATGAAGAAGATAACAAACACAAAAACAAGAAGAACAATAAAACAAATAAACATAAACCCTAGAACTAAGATAAATAAGAATTTACCTTAATCTTTGGCTATGATACCAAACTGACGCGGAACCCAATGAAAATAAATTTCATGAACTCAATGACAAGTTTTGGAAGAGATCAAAGATCTAGAATAAATCCCCCTCTATGGCACCCAAAGCTTAAAGAAGCAAGAACACCAATAATAGAGTAAAAGAATAAGATAAACGCCACAAAGAATTGATAAGTTTACCTTGATTCTTGATGCAATTAGAAGAATGCAATCTCACACTCTCTAAAAACATGAACATGCCAAAGGCATGGAAGAAGAAAATCTCTCTTTAATTGATTGAATAATTGATTGTTAAAAAATTACAAAATAACAAGCTATTTATACTAATCTAAGTGGTCCAGATCCTTAGGGGATTTAGAGTTAGCTAAGGAGTAGGATTTAGCAAATCTAAACCAACTAAGGAGTTGACTAACAAACTCATAACAACTTAAGGATTTGGGAATCTAATCCAAATCCACTAAAGATTGACTAAATCTAATCAAAATAAGGCTAATTATTCAAGGGTGGCCGAAATATTGGAGGCCCAACCCATTAACAAAGCAAAAACTCAAAATAAGCTAACTAACTTAATGAGAGGCAGTGACAAGCACGGCCTGGGTGTGCTATTTGGCACGGGCGTGCTTCAATGTAGGAGTTCCCTCTTGAGAGTCAGAGGGAAGCACGGCCAGGGTGTGCTATTTAGCACGGGGGTGCTTCAGAGTCAGAAGGAAGCACGGCCAGGGTGTGCTATTTGGCACGGGGGTGCTTCAAGGCAATTGTTTTCCTCAGCAAGTCAGACGAGGGCACGGCCTGGGGTGTGCCATCTAGCACGGGCGTGCTAACCAATTCATGTTCCCACTCAACATGTGCTTCTATTAATGTGAGAAACTTAGGTGTTCCTTCAAGTTCTTCATAGCACTTGTTGAAAGCAAGGTCATGGAGCTCTTTTGTAACTTGTTCTTGTATGTGTAAGGACATGGTTGCTCCATACTTCTTTGCACGGCTCCTTGTAATTGGTCCACTAGGAAGTGCTAATGGATTGCCATTGTTGTGGTTCTTGTTCCCTTGAGCCCCATAGGTGGTTGGTGGTAGTGGATCCGTATCAGTTAGGAATAAACTTAAAGAAAGAAATAATGGTATTATACCATACCATACATATACATATGGGGAATTAGCTTCTGAAATAGTGACAGAAGGATTAGCCCTATGTAATGAAATCAAAATACATAGGCAAATGAAAAAAGAGAAATTAACAGGAAAAAGAATGTTAGGAGAATTTTGTGAATAGTTTGGGTATGAGCCTCTGTGGAAATCTTCTAAGAAAAAAGAAAAATATAGACGTCCTTTTAGAAAAACAAGAAAAGAAAAATATTATGAAAAGAAAAAGGAGTCTAGTACCAAGGGCCCAAAGAAACATCAGAAAACAGGTCAGAAGGCAAAACGAAAAGATAAATCTCAAATTGCCTGTTATAGATGTGGGCGCATAGGACACTATGCTAATAAATGTAGACTGAAACAACAGATACAAGCTTTAACGATAGATGAAGAGCTCAAGAATTCGTTAGCAAAAGTATTCCTTAATGACACTGATTCCAAAAAAGAAAATGAAATAAATGTTGTAGATTATACAGAAGAATCTGACCAAGAAGTTCTGTCAGATAAACACTCTGATTGTGATGCTCAATGTGACTATTACAAATCACTATGTGCTATGAATGGTTTATATGTGCTAACCAAGAAAGATACATTAATTTTAGATCTTATTGATCAACTTCCAGATGATCAGAAGAGGCAACAATTAGAAACATATTTAACTTTACAAGATGATAAAGCCTCAACATCTCAAGAAACTCCACTTCTAAAGAAATTAGAAGATAAGAATCCTGTTTACAATATTCAAGAAATTTTTGAACGAATCAAAAATACGAAAGCCAATAGAGAACCAACTCTTAAAGAATTAAGAGCAGAAATGAATCAAATGAAAACTGAAATTCAGTAATTAAAAGATAGAGTGGCTTTTTTGAAAATATTAAATAAAGATGATTATGAAGAACCACCAACGCCACCCGAAATTAATCAACTACAATATGTTAATCTGGTAGATCAAGTCATCACCCAGAAATGGCATACTAAAGTCACTATTGTTGTACATAAAGAATATATTTTTGAGACAATAGCCTTAATCGATTCAGGTGCGGACTTGAATTGTATTAATGAAGGCTTAGTTCCATCAAGATATTTTGTGAAAACAGTCGAAGAATTAAATACTGCGGATGGAAGTAAAATGACAGTCCGCTACAAGCTACAGAATACAGCAATATGTAATAAAGGAATTTGCTTTCAATTGCCATTTATAATGGTAAAAGGGTTATCTCATCCAGTAATCCTTGGCAATCCTTTTTTACATATGTTATATCCGATCAAGAAAATATCGGAGCAAGGTTAATATTACGACAGAACTTGAAGGTCAAGAAATTACCTTCAAATTTATTACTCAACCGAGAATTAAAGAAATTGATATGATCAAAACAAAAGTAGAAAAGAAACAAAAGTTTTTATTGTCTTTAGCTCAAGAAGTAAAAGGTCGAGATATTCAAGAAAAAATAGATACAAAATATCGAGCTCAAATTAATGAAATACAAAAGAAAATAGAAACAACGATTTGTTCAGAAAATCCGATTGCTTTCTGGGCACGAAAAAAGCATATTGTCACTTTGCCCTATGAGCCGGATTTTAATGAAAGAAACATACCAACAAAGGCCCGACCCATTGCTATGGGGCCTCGACATTTAGAAATCTGTAAAAAAGAAATTACTAGCCTTCTAGAAAAGGGCTTAATTAGACCCAGTCAAAGCCCATGGAGTTGCGTAGCCTTCTATGTGGAAAATAATGCAGAATTGGAACGTGGTGTTCCAAGACTCGTTGTTAATTATAAACCACTAAATAAGGCTTTGCGTTGGATTCGCTATCCGCTCCCCAATAGACACCCGTTACCTTCAATATGAACATGCTGTAATTGGTACTATTGCTACTACATTAATGCAAAGATCCTAGTCTCCGATCTGTACCCCCTGTGTGCTATTCTGGTTCAGTGTTCTAAAGACCTTGAAAGGCCTATTGAAGCCGTGGAAGGCGTGTTGAGGCTATTCGGTTGCGAACTGCTGAACGGAATACCATGCTGGGTGGACAGCCCTTGGTCCCTGGTATCAGAGCTTAATGCCTGAAAACCACTTTGCTACAGTAATTATTAGAAGAAGGAGATCTACAGTACCCATGGAAACAGTAACCAACAATCCTATTGTTCAAACCTCCTCTCTACAACTCCCACCTACTTGTAAACAGTACCTTACTGATAAAATAGATAACCTTGTAGAAATATCCCATATCTCTGAGTCCGCTCAGATCCACAACTCCCTTGTCCCTATCCTTAACCCTTATGCTGTGTTTAAACGTAGTCCGTCCCTATCTCGTCACCTCCGTCAAATTATTAGCCGTCCCTCTGTTAATATTAAAGAGTATGTTCAATCCTCTTCCCTTTCTCAGTGTGTTTTGTCCTCTACACCTGCAGAACAGTATGTTACTTTAGAGATTCCTGAACAGTTCATCTCCCAATGGAAAAAGCAAAAATATACTCACCTCCACTTTGGAGCCATCCGTCTTGTCCTTTCTTACCATGGCCGACAAGGCTTACTTGTCACTGCTCGCCTGTCTCTTTTAGACACTCGTTACCTTCAATATGAACATGCTGTAATTGGTACTATTGCTACTACCCTCAACACTGGTAGCGTAGTCCTCACTTTCTTCCCCAACTTTAACATGTCTCTTGAAGATCCACACCTAAGTACTGCCCTGAAGGTTCAAGTTCAAATCACTGGTGCTGACCAAGTTCCTGAAACCATCTCAGCTACTTTACACCACCAGATTGTCTACCGCCTTCAAGATCATGCTATCAACTTGCAGACACCTGGCATCTCACACAGTGATGCTTTATACATCTTCGCTGATGGTGGTCCCACTCCCACTATTGTCCAAACTCCTAAGCAACTACCTAGAGATGAGCTTGAGAAGCTTATTCCCTCTGCTTGGATTACCAACTATGAAAAGCTTCATCAACTCCCTCAACCTGTTCAACAACAGGATCCCATCTTTGTTCGCCAACTGGATAAATCCGTCCGAATTTCATTTCTCCCATCTAGTTCTGAACCGAGACACTCTGTCTCTATGATTCAACCAGTCAAGAGCAAACCACTCAAACATGCTCCCATCCATAGTTTTGCCCATACTGGTAAACAGATCTATGCTGCTAAGAATGATGGTCACTTCCTTTGGGATGTTGATCCCCACATGTGTGACCCTGACTGTCCTTGCAAGTATGAAGATGATGGTTGGCTTGAAGATGCCGAAGTTACCATCACCAAAATTGAATCTCAGCCTCTTCTCCGGAAGACTCATTCCTGCCATCCTTCAGCTAAGAAGCGTCCATATGATGATGATGATGACACTCCTCCTCCATGGATTGGCCTTCCTAAAGCCAAAAATAAACCCATGACTGACGATCACTATCTCAAACGCTGTTTTGAGATTCTTGCTGAGGAAGGACTTCTCCAATGTCCTCCACCTCCTACTATTTGTTCTTGCTCCTTGGAAGCATATCAGACTCCCTCTGCTCCAGCACCTCCCTTGTCTTGTTACATGTTGCAACCTGAAGACTTTCCTCCTCTTGAAACAGTCCGTGACTCCACTGCTAGAGTAACGGCCAGTCCTTATGTCCGACAAACTGTTGTCCACTCTACTGGCAATCTACAGCCCTTATCACCTTCTGAAGAAGTCCTTAACTGGCAGACTTCTAATGCTGTTGTCCAAAATAAGTATCTCAAGAACATTGATGGCAAACTAAATCAAGCTTTGAAGAAGAATGATCATTTGGCTTCTTCTGTCTCTTCTTTCCGTCAAGAAGCTCAACAAATGCATGATGATCTTCTCCGAAGAATTTCCAAGCTTGATAAAGAACTCAACTTTCTCATTGAGACTAATCCTTTCTCTCCTCTCTTTAATGAGAAAGAAAGAGAAATCCGCCAGCTTCGCCGACAAGTCGAAGAAATTGAAAGAGATAAAATCTTACAACCTCCTGTGCCTCCACCGTCTTACCCCTTTGACTATACATTACCTCCACCACTGTTTACTCCTTCTCCACCTCCTATCAAAATGTTCCCTTCAATTGCTGACCTTATCCCTAGAGAACCTCCTAAACCGCGTAGAAGACCTTCCTCTTCTTCTTTACCTTCTACCTCCTCTTCACAAACAAGTTTTGTCCCTCCTCCAGAATCCAAAGATAAAGGCCCAGCCTTCTCCCAGTTTATGGCCACTCCAGCTTCTGGTTCTTCTAGCGATGAGGAAGATTCCTTCTCAACCACTTCATCCTCTTCTTCTTATGTCCTTCCACAGGTTTTGATGAATGACCCACCAATGGAACCTAAAGTTGAACACCCAGAAGATCCTTTTGATGATGCCCCCTTTGATCTTCCTCAAGATCAACCAGCTCCGCCTCGTCCTACCACAGGACCCTGGTTCACCTTTGATGACATACCTCCCAGAAAATGGCGTAGTCGTATGCTTGAATTTAATGCTTGGCTTGATACCCAAATGACTATTCCCTATACCAGTTTGAAAAAGGTGCTTGCTGAGTTCTCATCCCGCTTCACTGGTTCTCTACGTGAATGGTTTTTCAATGGTCTTTCAGAGTATCAACAAAAGCAATTCCTGGCAAGTACAACGATCAGTACTGCTCTTGTTACTATTCACAATCAATTCCTTGGTAATTATCAGCTAATCTTTCAACAGCGTAAACAAGAGTTCTTTGACCGCAAGTGCTGTTCCCTTAAGTTCCGTGACTTGGAACGTCACTATCAACGGATGAATCATCTTTATCATGAAATTGGTGGATTTAAAGATGACAACCTGAAACTCACATTCATTGCTTCTCTTCCTCAACTTATCCAACCTGAAGTACAACGAATGTGTGGAACAGATATTGCTAATCTCAAACTTGGTGAAATTTGGCAGTTCACTTTAACAGCTGTTGATCGTATGTGTGAACAACAACGACTTTTTCAAAAAGATTGCTAAAGGTGATACCCTATTAAAGTCTGCTTGTTCTCATCCTTTCCAAACCAAGTGCAAAGATACTTCCTGTGAATGTCATCCTCGGCGTTCAAAGCACTCAAAGCATTCTAAACATTCCAAGCATCAGAAGTCCATGTTCTTCCCCCGCAAGAAGAAGCACCGCTTCAGAAAGATGCGTTGGTTCAAACAGAAGTCAAAGTTTCGTCAAAAGTCTGACAGATGTTATATCTGTGGAAAAAAGGGACATTATGTAAAGAATTGTCCCAAGAAGCCTAAACAGACTATTGCTCTCCTTCACCAACTCAAAGTTTCTTGTCCTGATTATGATTCAGATCATGATTTGGAATCTCTATTCTCAGAAGAAGACTCAGCTTCTCCAGCAACTCTATTTGCTCTTCCTTACTCAGATTCTGATTCAGATTCAGAGACCGATTCTGATGACATGGCTCCTATCCTCACTATTGGTCCTCCTCTCACTATTAAACAGGAACCTCCAGACTTTGATTGTCCTGAATCTTCAAACTTCATCTCTTGTCCTTTGTCACCACTCCCTCTAAGTCCAAATCCTTTTGATGACCTTTCCTTTGCAGAAATTTCCTACTGTTTTCCTGATATACCTTCACCATGCAAAATTCCTACACCCGTCTCATCTCCTAGCCTCTCAGACTCCTCATCTCTTATCTTATTCCCGTTATCATCTCCTGAACCTGAAGAATCCCTACCTTCCTCACCTGATATAAGTTCAGTTCAGTTTTCTCATCCTGTGCCCTTGATTTCAATGCACGTTCTTCCAGATAAGTATGAGAAACCGGTTACAGTTACAGCTCTCTTTGACACTGGTTCCCACTGTACCATGATCAATCCTGATGTGTTACCAGCTCATGCCTGGAAAAAGAAGATCCTTCATTTCTCAGCCGCTGATGGAAAAAAGTTCCAGACCACTATGATTACTAAGAAGAAAATTGGCCTCTAGTTCTTTCCTGATTGTATCATATGGACTCATGTCATTGGGTCCTACCTCTTTGGCCGTGATCTTCTGATTGGTTTTGATGTCTATCACCATGCACAGAATCTTCAAATCCTTCCCTCTGGTATTAAGTATAAAAGACAGTTTAAACCATACACCAACAGTCCTAACCAGTTCTCTATAGCTACTGTTCCCCTTGACTTTGCTCACATCAAAGAATTGTTTACTCCTTGTTGGGCAACGTCTCATCTCACCTTCAACCATCCCTCTCCTCTATACAAAAATCTTGATTTCTTTGTCTCCCTTCCTTTTAAACTGAATGAAGACATTAATCCTACCAAAGCTAGTCACCCTGGTATGTCTCCCTCTGATTTAGCTTTAGCCAGAGCTGAATGTCAAGAACTGTTGCAACAAGGTCTCATTGAACCTACTCAATCTCCATGGGCATGTCAAGCATTCTATGTGAATAAACGCACAGAACAACTTCGAGGAAAAAAGAGACTTGTTATTGATTATAAGCCATTAAATCATTTCCTTGCCGATGACAAGTTTCCTATTCCCAAGATTTCCTCTCTCCTGGTCCATCTTCAGAATGCTAAGTTCTTCTCAAAGTTTGATCTCAAATCTGGTTTTTGGCAATTGGGAATTCTTCCTGAAGACAGATACAAAACTGCTTTCTGCATTCCTAATGCACAGTATCAATGGACTGTCATGCCATTTGGTCTCAAAACTGCTCCTTCAATCTTTCAACGGGCAATGATCAGAATCTTTGAACCTTTGCCCACAGTTGCATCATTTATATTGATGATATCCTATTGTTCTCTGAAACTGCTAAGGCCCATGAAGATCTGTTAATCCAATTCCATTCTCTAGTCCATTCATATGGAGTTATGCTCTCTGAAAAGAAGTCCATTATTGGCAAGCATGAAATTGATTTCCTTGGGCTCCATATCAAAGATGGTCAATACCAACCAAGCCCACATCTGGCCCAAGAATTGGCCCATTTTCCAGACTCCAACCTTTCTAAAGTCCAAATCCAACAATTCCTTAGGTTCATCAATTACATTCGGGACTTCATTCCTAAAGCCTCCATCTACACCAAGCCCTTATCCTCCTTACTCAAAAAGGATCCTCCTCCTTGGACCTATGAACATACCAAAGCAGTCCAAACACTTAAACAGTTAGCCCAAAAGACTCCCTCTCTCACTATTCCTTCTGATTTAGTATTGATTAGATTATTGGATCACGAAGCCCAGAATCATCCTGGTGGAAAATTTATACCCAACTGGCATGGACCGTTCAGAATTCAGAAGCTATTAGCAAAAGGCGCCGCTGAATTAATCACCATGGAAGGGAAGCCTGTCAACCGGATTGTCAATCAGGATCAAATGAAAAGATTTTATGCCTGAAATGATGATTTCGATTAAAAAAAAAAAAAAAGAAGAATCAACTAAGTTGAAAACCCGAAAGGGCAGCTTAGGCAAGAATTAAGCTCCCTAGGTTGAAAACCCGAAAGGGCGGCCTAGGCAAAAGTTAGAGCATGAATAATAAAATAATAAAATAAAATTTTTGGGATCAACGCGTGGTGCTTAGTTTAAATGCGAAATCTATGCCATGCGTTCATGACAGATTTGTGATTGGTAACTCAACGCCATCAACTTGACTTGAAGGAGAATAGGAAATCGAATAGTTTGAACAAATGACCATTGTATTAAAATAATTTTCCTCTACTTCTGTATAATGTTGAAAAGAAGTAAGATTAATAAAAGATTTGAACTTCAAAATTTTTCCTTTTTGTTCCGGGGTTATGGTCAAAGAATGCAAGACCTTCCTCTCTGCTTATTTGATTAAAGATCGACTCGTCTGGTTTAAAATGTTCTGGTTGTTGGTCCTGCCTAAACAATGAATTCTTTCAAACATTGATCAGAAGGACGAACACCATTTTCTCAGTGATTTCCCCGGAAAGATCAATATAAAACCATGAATAAACCTTAGTACTCATATAGGTTCATGCATACATAAAGAAGTTACATTTGTTATTTTTGTCTGATTTGTGCAGGTAATAACATAGTCACCCCATTCTTTATTGTTTCTAAGTTTAAGCTTTTGTCTTTGCATAATAACTTCTTTTTTTATGAGTTTTCATTTATTAACCCGAGGGCAGGAGGCCCAAATAACTAACGCAACAAATGATTTTGAAAGAAAAGGTTTATTGTCTTTCATTGATTCGTGTGTGCAGAAAGCAGGAATTAATAAAGACAGAATCATTGGGGTCATTAATTAAAAGGAAGATAGATACATTAAATAAAAGCTCATGGCCTGAGCATAGAAGAGATAGAAAAAGCAACAAACAACATTTTATTCTAGTGGGGCCTATCAGCAGAGGCCAACCTTCACAGGACAGGACATCATTATGGGGTAAAGAACTAATTGACATATGCAGGCATCACAGTATCCTGCATCGTTCCCTCAACCAAATACCTGGTGTTTCGATTTCGCCAACGGTCAGCCAAATTGGTCAACAGATGCGGCGTTATAAGACCACTTTCAAAGTTGTGAATTCTGGGAACACGTTGTATCATTCCGTACTAACGACTGATCCGATCCGGGAAATAAGCCATGGAACGGTCTAGACTGGCATACAATACGTAGTTGAGGTTCATACTTCCGGTTGTGACCAGTCTGATCCTCCACCAAGGATAAGTCCACCGAATCGTAGGGTTATCCCCAAAATCGAAGCATCCTCGAGTTCGAGACCGAAAGTTGGCAGAGCCATAACTTGGAATTAAACGAGCTGGGACCGAAAGAATCAAGCTTAACTTGTCCAGAGCTCAGCCTTGCAATAACATTGGACAACCGCGATGATGAACATTGAAGTTGGTAATGTGGAGGACAATATCCCTGACCCAACACATTGTCTCTCCCATGATCATCATGAAGACAGTATGATGATACATTTACATGTCACGGACAACGGTCAGAAGTCGGAAATCTCCAATTCCAGGTTGGCGGTTCTTCATGGCATACACATTCAACAGCAAGAAGCAGCAAGCTCGAATCCAAGAGAAATCTAGATCCATGGACAAGACCTTACCCAGGAAAGGTTCCAAGGGAAGGCCTTGATCCATGTTTATGCCATCAGGAAGGTAAACCGGACACAAGGCCACAATCTCAGCTAGATCATACCTAGGACCCGGGGGTAAAGCCGGAGTTTCATCTTGTTCGGGATGATGATCCATAACGGCACACATCTCCTCGTAGGTCGGAGTTACTTCATGTTGACGCGTGTTTTTTATGCCCCGCCTGATCCAATGATGATACGAGGATGCAAAATGAATGGATTAATGCTATCCAGAAGTCTTTTAATCCAAGGATTTAAATTGAAAATGATGTTGACTAGTTGGCTGAGTCATAGCTGCGTCACGCAAGAACAGCTGCGTCACGCAACTGTTCATCCAAGAATAGTTGCGTCACGCAACTGTTCATCACTATTCATCACTGTTCATCACTATTCATCACTGTTCATCACTATTCATCACTATTCATCACTGTTCAACAAATCAGTAGCGTGACGCAGCTACAGTAGCGTGACGCAGCTACAGTAGCGCACGCAGCTACAGTAGCGCACGCAGCTACCGTCAGCTACAGTGGCGTCACGCAGCTATAGTAGCGTGACGCAGCTGTGTCCTGACCTACCCTATAAATACATCTCTTTCTCAGAACGAAAAAAAAAAGAGGAGAGAGGAGAAGAACGAGAGAACAACAAAAGAAAAAAAAAGAACAAAAACACGATTTTGAAGCCCTAAAAAACACTCTCTGCAGCCACATTTTCCTCCAAACACTCTTGTGAGCTGATTTGAAGGAAAATTGCCATTAGATATTAAATCTAGGTGAATCAAATCATAAAAAGAGAGAAAGAAAAAAAAATCAAAAAATAAAAGAAAACACATTTAAATCCTTGGAAACAAAGCTTCTGGAGATCAAAAACATCATTTGTTGAGACCATTGATCCATTTACAATCCTCAATCTGAGGATTAGGTAAGTCCTTTAACGTTTTGTATCTTTTATATATTTTGTGTTATTTTTACATACTTTTGTGGTTTTAGTAATCTAAGTTTCTTTAAATTGTATTCTGTTCATATTTGGCAATATTATACGTCCTTAAATCATATTTAAATAAGAAATGATGTAAATAAAATAACTTGAAAATGAATTCTGGGCAAGAACAGGTGCGTCGCGCACTATTTATGAAAGAACAGCTGCGTCATGCAGCTGTTCATCATGAACAGTTGCGTCACGCAACTGTTCATCCAAGAATAGTTGCGTCACGCAACTGTTCATCACTATTTGGCACTGTTCACGCAACTATTCACTATTCACTATCCACTGTTCACTATTCACTGCTCATGAAGAACAGTTGCGTCACGCGACTATTCATCCAGGATCAGTTGCGTGACGCGACTGTTCATCGATTTTTCTAGAAAAATAAAAAATAATAATTTTTATACAAAAATAAAATCTAATTTCTTCAATAAATTTAAAAATGCCTAATTATGAACAGATCACAGTTTAATTAAACTTAGAATACTAAAATGTAATTTTATGTGTTTATTTATATGAATTTTGCAATTTATGTTTAAATTAAAAATAAAATTAAGTTTGTTGATTTATTTATATTTAAGATTAATTTGCATGTTTATTAACAATTTGCGTTTCTAGTGTTAAATAATAAATATGCATGATTTTGGGTTTATGGGTTGGATTTAAATCGGGTAGAATGTATTTTAGGTTCGGTTTGTGGCCCGCCTTGAACCATAAGGCAAGAGCGGGTCTCTTTTTATTTATTTATTTGATTTGATCGCTTTGATTTAATTGCTTTAATTCGAATAATTGCTATGTGATAATTAGATTTGATTGGGACGATTAATTAATTTTCCACATAGGAACTCGGTTCGATTTACTCGGGTTGGGTTTAAATAAATAAATAAATTGGCTTTTCTAAAATAAAATCAATTAGAAATTGTAGGTTAAAAGAGGCCAGTTTTTCCGGGCGTCGGCTTCCAACGGGCCGACGTACCTAATTCCCTTACCTAGAACCTCATTGGTTCGCCTGACCAGTTTTCTAAAATAAGAGGCCTTGAATAAAAAGGGTTAAAACGGAGTCACTCTTACAAAATAAAAATAAAAAACGATCCCATTGCCGAAATAATGGGTGGCGACTTAAAATGTTTTATAAGACCGATTTATTCGGCATCGCATATCCAAAAGGTTTTATCACCCTTTTTAATAAAGTATTTAAGTACACAAAAGAAAAATCTTCGATCTTTCTCTAGGGGAAAACAGTTTGGCGACTTCACTGGGGATTAAGCACCCATTAATCCCCGGTTATTTTTAATAATTTAATGGTTGCAATTAGGAATTGACTCTAAAAACCTACCTTTCTAAATAAAATTGGTTAGAAAAGCCGATGGAAAATTATTGATCGTCCGTATGTGTTTAAATCGCTTTCTTGTTTCTTTCTAGGATTTTTGCATTCATTCACATTCCTTGCTTCTCACCTCATTCTACCCGTATCACCCTTCGGTACTGGTGTTAAGTTTGACGGTGGATCTAGCCTAAACCTCGCGTTTTTGGTGCATCCATCCGAGAATTAACATTACTACCAACCGCAAGCCTAGTACCTTAAAGGTGCGTCAAAAGGAGTAGGCCCAGCAAAGCCCGAATCCTGTTTGCGGAACCCAGACTTTGTTAAACCCAATAAGACTAAAGCCAATGCATATAGTTCAAAACCTTAGTTACTTCCCCTAAGGTGCAACCGATTCTGTTTGCTATTGTTATACCGCATTCATTTCCGAGAGTTTGTATCGTCAATCTCAAAACCCCCTGTTGGTTGTCGAGATTAGACCAATTCCTAGGAAACAGATGTCGGAATTTATACCAATGGAATCCGTGTGTGGGAGAAATAAGGTTGGAAGGCATGCATTTCCCAACTCCCGTTCCCCTCTATGATATAAACTGTGCATATGTTGTGACATTCATGCACCATGTAACATTTTTCTTTTCAGCCATGCATTAATAAGAGCTAATTTTCGGTATGGACGTTTGACCTTGATTTTGAGACTGGACCTCAAATTCGTTTTGAATAATATAATGCAATCACTTATAGTGAACTAATACCCAAAAGAAAAGGGAGTTATAAGGGGGTTGCGATTCCTTTGTATTGTCACATTTCTCGCATTATCTGAAAATAAGTGAGCAAGAGATTACAAAATTTGTAACAAAACAAAACGAGATCCTGCTTGGGACCACATGTTCTAAGGCAAAAAGTAAGGATACAAAAAAAAAAAGTAAAAAAGTAAAAATAAGAAAAATCCTGCTTGGAGATTCTTCCATTCCAAGGCAAAAATTAAGGACACAAAAAAAATAATAATAATAATAATCCCGCTTGGAGATTCTTTCATTCCAAGGCAAAAGTTAGGGACTTGAGAGAAAATAGTCGACTGTAAATTCCAAAAAGGGACGGTCGACGACAGATAATGCCGAAAATGTTTGAATACAAAATAAGTCATTGCCATGTTATTCACACCGAATTTTGGGTCCAGTCGTTGAAATCGAGATCTTATTTCCATACCGATCTTTAGCACATTAGAAATGCATTTCTCATCCTATGTGCTTTCATTTTCTCATGCATACATACAGGACCCATTTTAATTCAGGTATTTTTACCTATCAGTCAGAATTGATCCTTCTCGGGAAATCACTTCAAGAACTTGGAATCGACGCCCTGGTCAATGCTTGCTCAGAGTGACCCCAATCTCTGAGCCTACTCCAATCAGTCCTGTGATTCACTCAAGTTTGACAGTTTCAGATTCAGATTTGGTAAAGATGGTTGATAATACTCCGAATGCAGCCGAATTTTCTGAAGCCCAGATAAGAACTATTACTCAAATTGTAGCCGCTGCTCTCGCCCAAGACAGGGCACAAAATCAGACTCCTCCTGCATCAAGTAACCAACCTGTGGTTGAGGAGAGACAAATCCCAGAACTTGCTTCAGATAATCAGGCCTCCGTGGGTAACACTGTCCCAGTCGAGAATGACGTAATCAAGCAACTTGCTGAGCTGAAAGACAAAGTTGAGAAAATGTCTGTAGCGAAGGAAAAGGACCCGATCACCAACTTCCATGTAACTGAATATGTCTTGCACCCAAACAGCTCCACTTCGTTCAAAACTTTTAAACACACTGTGTTTGAAGGAGATAATGATCCGAGATCCCATCTGTCCGAGTTCATTCGTGTTGCTCAAATGAACCGGTACAATGAAGAGGACGTGCTGCGGGCATTTCCCCAGACACTGCATAAGAGCTACCGGAGGTGGTATGATAATCTGGAGGTGGAAGTACAAAGGAACTGGGTCAAGCTTCAGATTGCTTTCCTTAAGCATTTCAAGATGGATGAAAGCGATGAGTTTAGTCTCCGTGATCTAGAAAGTCTAAGGCAGGAGAAAGATGAAAGCTTCTCTGACTACTACAGGAGGTGGAGAACCAAGCTATTTATGGTCCAGACAAGGCCGAAGGACTAAGAACTAATTAGAATTTTCTGTAGAAGCCTCTTACCTTTCTTCAAGGAGAGAATGCTGGCCCAACCTCTCACTGATTTTGCTCTAGTTCAGAGGGCCGGGCTGAATGTTGAGGAGCTTTACAAAGAGGAGAAGAAGAGAAGCCAGGGGTTTGTTAACTACCGACCTTCCCACAATGGTCATAATAGGAATGCTGGTCATGCAGCTACAAACCAGTCGGGGAGTAGCGATATAGTTGGAGCTATTAGGGAGAAAGCACAAAGGGAGTTCACTGATTTGGGCAGACCTTTAAGCAAGGTTATGCAGTCTTGTATCAAGAATGGTGTACTGTTAAAGTTACCCATTAATCCATCCAAGCCAATTCTAGGCAAGTTTATTGATCAAAACTGTGAATACCATCAGTGCAAGGGGCACTCTACGGATAATTGCTCCAGGCTTAAACATGACATTCAAAACTTGATAGACAGTGGGAAGATCACCAAGCCTCCCAAACACAAAAGTTAGCTGTGATGGGTGAATTGAACAATTTTTTAATTTTGCTTTTTATTTTCCGAATGATTACTTTAAGAACAATATGGATGGATTTTGTTTACTATTTTAATCAATGGAATGAATTTTGACTACTTATTTTCTTATTTCTCCTGATTGTTATGTTTATGGCATTGATTATACCATACACATATTTGGCATAAGTGCATTGCATCATTTTGCATTTAACCTAAGCACCATCGAAAATCCCAAAATAATCGAAATCGGATCAGACTTTAAGCTTGAATTCAGAAACGATTCCCAAGAATCATTCAGAAGCCTTTGTCTGCAGTTGTGCTGATATGCCGGCGATCCATAAGTCAATTGCAAGACATGTCATCCCTACCGATCCGAATATTAAGCCAGTAATGTGAAAAAAGAATATGGGTCAGACCAAGAGTGGTAAAACAAGATGAAGGCTGAAGTTGAGAAGCAGCTGGATATAGATTTCCTGTAGGTAGTACAATACCCTGAGGGGTTAGCAAATATAGCCCTTGTGCTCAAGAAAAATGGAAGACTAACAACCTGTGTCGACTGCAGCCTCGCACAAAGAGGGTTTCCCTATAAATGTTCTGATCAATAATGCTGCAAGAACGGGATGTTATTCCCTTACGGACAAAAAAAATGATGACAAAAAATAATATGATAGTTTAAAAAAATATATATGTATATATAATAAAAGAGAAGGAAGAGCTGAAAGTGAGTCTTCCAACAAAAAAAAAAAAAGAGTCTGTTTTATTTGCTGACTACCAAACAAGTGATTAGATTTATTGAGAAGAACATTTTCTGTCGCTATAGAGCTTCTCATCACATAGTTGCAGATAATGATCTTCACTTCAAAGCAGGCGTCTTCCTGAAGGGAAATTCAGACCCAACTGGCATGGATCATTCAGAATCCAGAAACTGTTGGACAAAGGTGTTGCTGAATCGGATCGTTAATCAAGACCAAATGAAAAGGTTTTTATGTCTGAAATGATGGTTTCGATTAAAAAAAAAAAAAAAAAAAAAAAGGGGGGGGGCTAGGTTGAAAAACCGAAAGGGCGACCTAGGCAAGAGATGCACTCGCTAGGTTGAAAACCTGTAAAGGGCGACCTAGGCAAAAGTTAGAGTTAAAAAAAAAAAGAATGAAATGAATAAAAAAATAATAAATAAATATAAATAAAATTTTTGAGATTAACGCATGGTGCTTAGTTTAAATGTGAAATCTATGCCATGCGTTTGTGACATACATGTTACTGGTTGCTCAATGTCATCAACTTGACTAAAAGGAGAATAGGCGAATGAGTAGTCAGAATAAATGATCATTGTATTAAAGTAGTTTCTCTTTACTTCAGTATGATGTTGAAAGAAGTAAGAGCAATAAAGAGCTTGATAGCAATAAAGAGCTTGATTCTCAAATTCATCTTTCCTCTTGTTTCGGGGGCATGATTGTTGATTATAAGACCTCCCTCTCTGCCTATATGGTCAGCATTCGCTCATTTGCGCTGAAGATTTTCCACTATTGGTTTTGCCCGGGTATTAGATTCTCTCAGACAGCGATCAGGAGGACGAATACCATTTTCTCAGTGATTTCCTTGGAAGGATCAATAAAGAAAAACCATCAATAAAAATTCTTAGCCTTTAAATAGGTTCATGCATACATAATGAAGGTGCATATTTTATCTTTTTCTGCGCGTTGCGGGTGATAAAAGGGTCATCCCTTCTTTTTCAAGAGTGTAAATCCTTTTTGTTTATGTGCTTTTGCTTAGCTCCTATTTCATTGTCTTTTATTAACTTTAGAATAAAATTGATGGGCATTTTGGCCCACATTAACAAGGTTGACCACTCTTGTAAGTAGGTGGGATGCCTCTCTTTTTTGTCTCTGTGGCTTTGTTTCTTTTGTGCAGGAATAAAGTAAAATCTAAAAAAAGAAGAAGAAAAGAAAAGCATAAAAAAAAATCAAATTGGAGTCGGTGTGTGGCTCGTATACCTCAATAATTCCATCTACTCACCTCACAGGGGGCAAAATCATCAGACACCCCCCAGGTAAGTCTTCTTTCCACACCGCATCAGGGAAAGTATACCTAAAAATTTGGGACTAGAAAAATTTGGCGATTTTTGCTAAAATTCAAAATTCTTTGCAATGGACAAAAATAAAGTTTTCAAGGTTATCTTAAAGGATAATATTTTTGGTCTCAGGACAACATTCCGGACTGGGGGCAAAAATATAATCTTTTGCCCTGATGTAAAATTTCAAATTTTAAATTTCAAAATTCATAATTAATGCATGGGGGCATGTGACGCCCCAACATTTATCACAGGCAAGATCTGTTTGTAAACAGAAATTGCCCTTTTTCTCTTGAAAATTTTTCAAGTCAACCGGTGATGGTTTCTCGAAGCTGATCAAGGTAATCTCAAAACCAAACACTCCAAAGCCGATTATGCCAAGCTGAGGAGGTGGACAAAGTCGATTAAACTGTGCTTTGGACCAAGTAAGGTCTATATATCTACAGAAATCAAGCAAAATTTGTTTTTATACAGAAATTGCTCTTTGACCTCACAGAGCGAAATCTGTTTTTACACAGAAATAGCTACTTGGTCCCATCTGTTTTTATACAGAAATCAAGCGAAATCTGTTTTTACACAGAAATTGCTCTTTGACCTCACAAAGCGAAATCTGTTTTTACACAGAAATTGCTCTTTGGTCCCATCTGTTTTTATACCGAAATCGTCCTTTGGTCCCATCTGTTTTTATACAGAAACAAAGCGAAATCTGTTTTTACACAGAAATAGCTATTTGGTCCCATCTGTTTTTATACAGAAATCAAGCGAAATCTGTTTTTACACAGAAATTGCTCTTTGACCTCACAAAGTGAAATCTGTTTTTACACAGAAATAGCTAGTTGGTCCCATCTGTTTTTATACAGAAATCAAGCGAAATCTGTTTTTACACAGAAATTGCTCTTTGACCTCACAAAGCGAAATCTGTTTTTACACAGAAATTGCTCTTTGACCTCACAAAGCGAAATCTGTTTTTACACAGAAATTGCTCTTTGGTCCCATCTGTTTTTATACAGAAATCAAGCGAAATCTGTTTTTACACAGAAATAGCTATTTGGTCCCATATGTTTTTATACAGAAATCATGCAAAATCTGTTTTTACACAGAAATTGCCCTTTAGTCCCACCAAGCGAAATCTGTTTGTATACAGAAATCGTCCTTTGGTCCCACCAACAATGATGATGCATTTTAAAGCTATTTGGATTTTAATTCTACTAATGTATTGCAAAGTTGATCTGTTTGTACACAGGAATTACTTTTCTCAACAGAACCCTGGACGTGGCCAGATGACCGCTGACGCTCAAATCTGTTTGTACACAGAATGCTGATGTAGTTCGACTGGAGCCTTTAGGTCAATTCAATCAAAATCCTTCGAGCCAGTCAAACCGAGTCTCGAAGGTATTTTCATATCCAACCGATCCGACTGGAGCCAACAAAGCCGATCAAACCAAGCTGAGTAGGTGGCCAGATGATCAAGTCAATCCAACATCGTTCGAACCGACCAAACCGAGCTTCAAGGATGATTACCGGATTGAAGGCGCGTCAATGGACCACTTTAACATTAATCGTTTATACAATTAATGATAAAGTGGGGGGGCAAACTGTTGACGCGTGTTTTTTATGCCCCGCCTGATCCAATGATGATACGAGGATGCAAAATGAATGGATTAATGCTATCCAGAAGTCTTTTAATCCAAGGATTTAAATTGAAAATGATGTTGAATAGTTGGCTGAGTCATAGCTGCGTCACGCAAGAACAGCTGCGTCACGCAACTGTTCATCCAAGAATAGTTGCGTCATGCAACTGTTCATCACTATTCATCACTGTTCATCACTATTTATCACTATTCATCACTGTTCAACAAATCAGTAGCGTGACGCAGCTACAGTAGCGCACGCAGCTACCGTCAGCTACAGTGGCATCACACAGCTACAGTAGCGTGACGCAGCTGTGTCCTGACCTACCCTATAAATACATCTCTTTCTCAGAACGAAAAAAAAAGAGGAGAGAGGAGAAGAACGAGAGAACAACAAAAGAAAAAAAAAAGAACAAAAACACGATTTTGAAGCCCTAAAAAACACTCTCTGCAGCCACATTTTCCTCCAAACACTCTTGTGAGCTGATTTGAAGGAAAATTGCCATTAGATATTAAATCTAGGTGAATCAAATCATAAAAAGAGAGAAAGAAAAAAAATCAAAAAATAAAAGAAAACACATTTAAATCCTTGGAAACAAAGCTTCTGGAGATCAAAAACATCATTTGTTGAGACCATTGATCCATTTACAATCCTCAATCTGAGGATTAGGTAAGTCCTTTAACGTTTTGTATCTTTTATATATTTTGTGTTATTTTTACATACTTTTGTGGTTTTAGTAATCTAAGTTTCTTTAAATTGTATTGTGTTCATATTTGGCAATATTATACGTCCTTAAATCATATTTAAATAAGAAATGATGTAAATAAAATAACTTGAAAACGAATTCTGGGCAAGAACAGGTGCGTCGCGCACTATTTATGAAAGAACAGCTGCGTCACGCAGCTGTTCATCATGAACAGCTGCGTCACGCAACTGTTCATCCAAGAATAGTTGCGTCACGCAACTGTTCATCACTATTTAGCACTGTTCACGCAACTATTCACTATCCACTGTTCACTATTCACTGCTCATGAAGAACAGTTGCGTCACGCGACTGTTCATCCAGGATCAGTTGCGTGACGCGACTGTTCATCGATTTTTCTAGAAAAATAAAAAATAATAAATTTTATACAAAAATAAAATCTACTTTCTTCAATAAATTTAAAAATGCCCAATTATGAACAGATCACAGTTTAATTAAACTTAGAATACTAAAATGTAATTTTATGTGTTTATTTATATGAATTTTGCAATTTATGTTTAAATTAAAAATAAAATTAAGTTTGTTGATTTATTTATATTTAAGATTAATTTGCATGTTTATTAACAATTTGCGTTTCTAGTGTTAAATAATAAATATGCATGATTTTGGGTTTATGGGTTGGATTTAAATCGGGTAGAATGTATTTTAGGTTCGGTTTGTGGCCCGCCTTGAACCATAAGGCAAGAGCGGGTCTCTTTTTATTTATTTATTTGATTTGATCGCTTTGATTTAATTGCTTTAATTCGAATAATTGCTATGTGATAATTAGATTTGATTGGGACGATTAATTAATTTTCCACATAGGAACTCGGTTCGATTTACTCGGGTTGGGTTTAAATAAATAAATAAATTGGCTTTTCTAAAATAAAATCAATTAGAAATTGTAGGTTAAAAGAGGCCGGTTTTTCCGGGCGTCGGCTTCCAACGGGCCGACGTACCTAATTCCCTTACCTAGAACCTCATTGGTTCGCCTGACCAGTTTTCTAAAATAAGAGGCCTTGAATAAAAAGGGTTAAAATGGAGCCACTCTTACAAAATAAAAATAAAAAACGATCCCATTGCCGAAATAATGGGTGGCGACTTAAAATGTTTTATAAGACCGATTTATTCGGCATCGCATATCCAAAAGGTTTTATCACCCTTTTTAATAAAGTATTTAAGTACACAAAAGAAAAATCTTCGATCTTTCTCCGGGGGAAAACACTTCATTCAGAGTCTTCAAACCGGAAAACTATGGCGTTAGGATTGAAATGTGTGACGAGCCAAGACAAGAAGCCATGGTCGGGTCTTAAGTCTTTGAAATATTTCAGCCAAACGAGTTGGTTCATAGGAGGAATTTGCCATAGGTCGTCAGGGATGGATTGGACAAAGAATGAGACTTGGTTTCTGAAGGCCATGGAAAAGGATTATCTAAGAAACGGATTTGCTTTGAATGCTGGAAGTGAAAAAGACGTAAAGTGAAGCCTCTACTTATAGAAGTGTAAAGGGACCAAGGAACGAAACACCATCATTACTCGACTTGATATCTACTGTCAATGGTAGTTGGAAAGACATTTATATATGGACTGCTCGGGTTGGTGAGCACTTAAACCCGCATTAATCAATAAGAAGGACGGTTTGTACAATAAGGAGGTTGAGTTTTTTATGACCACATTAACCGCCCTGTCAAGTAAGTACTACGATCCACTTCTGTTTAGGAATTGATTTTTGTCGTATTTCATTTTAAGTTTATTATTTATTTATTCATTTCATTTTATTTCATTCATTCTGATACGGATTCGCTACCACTCAACCATGGAGCTCAAGGGAGCATGGGTACCTCAACTTCTAACTAAGATTCGAGGATGAATCTTTTCGAGGAAAGGGGGAATGATACGGATTCGCTACCAATCAACCATAGAGCTTGATACGGATCCATCATCACTCGTCGCTGGATCGCAAGGAGGCATGGTGAACGACGAAGGAGATCCATTGGTGCTTCTTATCGGACCGATTATAAGGAGCCGTGCCAAGCAATATGGGGCAGCCATATCATTATTTGTTCAAGCCCAAATAACACAAGAACTTCATGATGTCGCATTCAACAAGTGTTGTGAAGAACTTGAAGGCATTCCTAGGCTTCTAATGTTGTTGGTGACATGTGAAGTTGAAGCACTCCATTAAATTTGTTTGGATTGCTACAGTGGAGGGAAGCACGCCTGCTACAGTGCCCGCGCCAATTAGCTTGACTGCTACAGTAAATTTGAACAGTAACTTTGACTCACTACAGTGACATCGACTTGAAGGCTTGGAGTGACTTACGCGTGTTTTGTGTGTTTTATGCTTTGTTAAACCTAGTTTCCTTATTTAGTATAAATAACTTGTCTTCCATGTAAGGACAGAACTTTTGATAAATTGAAAAACTTCATTTGATCAAGCTTTGCTTGCTCCATTTGCTTAGAGTGACAGTGAGAGATTGCTTCCTCTAATTGCATCAAGAATTTAAGGTAAACTTATCAATTCGTTTGTGGCGTTTATCTTGTTCTTTGCTTGATTATTGGTGTTACCGTTTCCTTATAAACGTGGGGTGCCATAGAGCATTTAATCTCGATTATTGGTGTTTCCGTTTCATTATAAACGAGGGGTGCCATAGAGGCGAACTTACTTCTCATCCTTTGATTCGATCCGTATCAGAGCTCAAGGAAGCATGGAGAACACCTCGGCTTCTTACATTATTGGAGGCATATGTTGATGGTGTAGCACGCCCTGGCCATACTAGAGCCTAACTTTGGCGTAGCCATTTATCTTATTCTTTTACTCTATTATTGGTGTTCTTGCTTCTTTAAGCTTTGGGTGCCATAGAGGGGAGTTTATTCTAGATCTTTGATCTCTTCAAAAAACTTGTCATAGTGTTCATGGAATTTATTTCCATAGGGTTCCACGTCAACGCCCGTGGTTCTTTCTAGCACGCCCGTGCTCGATTCTGACCATTGTTTTCTTTTGGATATTCTTTGATTGCTTGCTTTGTTTTGGGTAGAATTAATTAGGTCCATATTTGGTTTGCTTTGTAGTAAGCTAAATTCATACATTATATCCTGAAATTGTCTTTTAAATTCTAGTTTCTTTGTTTTTGTTCAGCTTTCTATTGCTTCTATTACATTGTTAGGGTGCGTTTGCTTGTTTACTACACTCTAATTGATAATTAAAGTAGTGCATTGTTTATATTCTTGTGCTACTGTCCATCTCGTTTTGAGTCTTCTTTCTAGAATTGTGCTTGCTTTTCATTGTTAAGTTTTATTCCTTGTTTCTAAACGTGCTTTTAAGTTGGTTGGTTGACCTAAGATTCTGAAGTACAATTGGAGGAATTGCAATGAGTGATTAGAGAGTGTAAACACGTGAGGGAGTGTTTATTATTAACTTAAACTCTATTCTTGTTTTCTGTTTCTTTCTTAACATAAGCAAATCTGGAGATGGTAATGAGGATGAAAGTCAAATAGATGATTCCCAATTAAAACTTGTAATGGATTCAATCCAAGAACAGTTTAGAAGCTACAATAGTTTCTTCCAAGATATGAGAAAGGATTTGAAGGAGATTAAAGTTGCCCGACGCTCTAATACAACAAGAGCTAGTCCTAGTGCTACATCGACTAGAATTCAAACTCTTGAAGGTGAGGAGGTCGATAATCCTAGCCATTACCTTAGGAATTTGAACAATAAGTCAGGAAGGGTGCAAGGAAAGAAAAATGTGGATTACCTCAATAGGTATTCATTCACAATGGATGGGTGGATGACTGGTCCAAATTCATCTTTCTCAAAAGAAGCATGTGGAGATCAATGTGAAAAGCAAAAGATGAGTTTTGAAGTTGTCCATAAAGAAAAAGAGTGTGAAAACATGCTGAGTAAAAATAAAAAGAAAGAGAGAGAAGAAAAGGAAAAACAAATTCAACCTATATTTTGTACCTTTGTGCAAAGAAGTTTGTTTGACCATCAATGATCTTAACCCATCTTTGCCAAGTGTGTTTGTTGATCCTTTGCAAAAGTTTGAAGAATATGATGACCAAGAGAAGCTACCTAAGGAAGTGTCCTCAACTTTGAGAGAAAATGGGAGTAAGGCTTCGAGTTCAAAAGAACCAAAGTGTGAAAAGAGTGAAGAAAAAGAGGAGGAAGAAGCCACAGAACAAACAAAACAAACTAATGGCCCATTAGAAAGTGAAACTTCAAGATTGAGAGAACAAAAGAGTGAAAAGAGTAAGGAGGAAGGGAAAGAGGCCACAAAAATAACAAAACAAATTAATGGCCCAATTGTGAGTGAAAAAGAGAAGCAAATTGTGTATGTGAAAAAGAGAGAGATCCAAAACAGTGTGAGTGAAGGTAGACCAGTCTTGAAGATGCGGTTAAAAGAATTTTTGCGTAATTTGACTAACATTGACACTTCTTCTCTACCTTCTAGTTCTGTTTCTTTGTTGCAGGGGTTACCTAATGGTAAGGAGAAGCCTACATTAGTGAAGGAGATGCACGCTAAGGCTAGGGTTCATATGAACATAAAGAACAAAGGCTATACCAACCATGCCAACAAGAGAAGAAGACATGTTGTGTTTAAACCAGGTGATTGGGTTTGGATACATTTTCACAAGGAAAAGTTTCCCAACCAAAGAAAGATTAAGTTTGATGAATGTGAGGTGAACCATTCCAAGTTGTGGAGCACATTGATGATAACACCTACAAGATAGACTTACCAGGTGAGCATGGCGTTTCCATTACTTTCAATGTTAGTGATTTGTCTCCTTTTGACATGGATACAGATTCGAGGATGAACCTTTTTAAGGAAAGAGGGAATGATACGAATTTGCCATCACTCATCCATGGAGCTCAAGGGAACAAGGGAGCATGGGTATCTCAACTTCTAACTAAGATTCGAGGACGAATCTTTTCGAGGAAAGGGGGAATGATACGGAATCAATACCACTCAACCATAAAACACAATGAAGCATGGGGAACACCTAAGTTTCTCACATTAATGGAAGCACAAGTTGAGATGAAATCTGAATTTCAGCACATGGCACGCCCTAGACCATGCTATGTTAGCACGCCCGTGCAAGGTGGCACGCCCCAAGCCGTGCAAGCCTCTACCTCTCGCGAGAAAACACTTGATTTGTCGCACGCCCGTGCCAACTAGCACGCCCCAGACCATGCAAGCCTCTGACTCTCGCGAAGAACAACACTTGATCTGAAGCACGCCCGTGCCAACTGGCACGCCCCAGACCGTGCACGCCTCTGACTCTCGCGAGAATGCACTTGATCTGAAGCACGCCCGTGCCAACTGGCACGCCCCAGACCGTGCACGCCTCTGCCTCTCATTAAACTAGTTAGCTTATTTTGAGTTTTTGCAATGTTAATGGGTTGGGCCTCCTATAATTCGGCCACACTTGATTATTTTAGCCTTATTTTGTTTAGATTTAGTCAATCTTTAGTTGATTTGGATTAGATATCCAAATCCTTAAGTTGTTATGATTTGTTAGTCAACTCCTTAGTTCGTTTAGATTTGCTAATCCTTATCCTTAGCTGTTTTAGACTAACTAATCTAAATCCTTTAAGGATCTGGACCTCTTAGAATTAGTATAAATAGCTTGCTATATTGTAATTATTATTTTTTCAATCAATTAATAAAAGAGAGACTTCTTCTTCATGCTTTGGCGTGTTCTTGCTTTAGAGGGTGTGAGATTGCATTCTTCCAATTGCATAAAGAATCAAGGTAAACTTATCAATTCTTTATGGCGTTTATCTTATTCTTTTACTCTATAATGTGTTCTTGCTTCTTTAAGCTTTGGGTGCCATAGAGGAGGGGTTTAGTTTGATCTTGGATCTCTTCCAAAACTTGTCATAGAGTTCATGGAATTTATTTCCATAGGGTTCCGCGTCAGAGAGCATCTCTCCCCAAATCTCCAGTGCACAAAGTGAAACATCTCCATTTCACTGTAAATGTGGAGAACATAAAAATGAGAAATACAACTGAAATCAACCAAAAGATACTTAAGTAACTATTTTATGTGTTTATACATTTTGTACTTAAAAGACATTTCTAAATTGTCCAACTCGGACGATTCAATATTTTCTCTTCCATCCGAATTGAGAAAGACATCAAATGTGCATCTAAGGTTTACTCATTTATGTTAATTAGGTTGACTATGGTTCATTATGAGAATTTCACGAAAAAAATTCAGCAGCATTTCCCCTTAAAAACTAATAAATCAAAATTTTTAAACACAAAAAATACTTCTATAAATCAACATTCACATTAATGGCCACTACTAGACATCCAATCAACACATTTCATCTACATAATTGTTAACACACAAACAAATAAAAAAAAGCACTTCTATAAATCAACATCCACATTAATGGCCACTACTAGGCCTTCAATAAACACAAGTTATCGATAAATACATAAAATCAATAAATTTCAACCAACAATGCGTAATCAAAAAATATACAAAACATATGTTAAGTGCTAACTAGCTTTCAATCATTACGTTTAATTAAACATGAAGTTTTATGCTTTTTATTCATGTGAATGTTTAAGTTAATGTAATCATTAGGTTTTATAGTTTATTATACTTTAGATTTGCCTTATTAAGTTTATGCTTTTCCTAATTTAAAAGCTTAGTTTTATGCTTTCCCAATTTAAAAGCTTATTTTTATGCTTTCCTAATTAAGAAGCTAAGTTTTATGCTTTTTATGATTATTCTAATTTTTTAAAAAAAACTTTCCTATTTAAAAGCTAAAATTAGTACACTAATTACATTATAATTAAAATATAGCTTATGCTAAATTTCTTTTTTATTACTTTCTAATTAAAACACTTGTTATAAAACTTAACCTACTACATAAAGGGGGAGAGAGAAAGAAAAAGAGTACCAGAATTGCAATTGTTGAAGAAATGTACTGAAATGCTTCAATCTGCAAATTTTAAACAAATATTTTTAACAAAGTAGAATATTAATGAACAAAATTCACAAACTAATTATAAAAGTAACCTAATTAACATACTAACCTAATTAAACAAAGTAACCTAATTCAAAAAATATGTTCAAAATAACCATTAACTGTTTTAATCTAAAACTATCAAACTAATTAACCAAAAAATAAAAAGCAAATGAAAAATAAAAACAAACAAATGACAAACTAATTAATTGTTCTAATCTAAAACTGATTTAATTAGAAACTAGAATCAATAAATAACTAATCAAATAGAAAACAACACTAACTGTGATCAATCAACAAAAAAAAGAATAACAAAAAAAAAAATTCATCTTGAATTCAAAAAAATAACAATTCACAATCATAATCGACATAAAATATAAATGCAAAGAAAAATTTAAAAGAAAAACTAAAAATCGTATTAAAAATGTAAATACAGAATAGTAAAGAAAATTAAAATTAAAAAAATAAAAAAATGAAGAACTAACCTAGAGTGCGGTGCCCCTCGATTTCGGCGGGTGCACCAAAAACGGAGGCTACCGGCGTCGAAAACTACCTGATAGAGTGAGACAAAGGGAAAGAGTCGATAGAGGCAAAGTGAGAGAGGGGCGTGAGACTCAAATCAGTCTCGTGTGAGAGAGGAAGGCATTGTCGCTAACAAAAAAAAATCGATTCTTATTAAAATGGAAGTTTGGTTATCACTGTTATCGCACAGGCATCGCTATTCTGTTGCTACTAATTTTCTCTTTTATTTTTAAGCTTAGTACTTATTCTTTTTATATTTTAATTTAGGAAAAAGGTTCAAAATGCCCCCAAAACTTAGAGTAAAAATTCGATTGTCCATTTTCCAATTTTATGGCCAAATAACTCCATTACTTGATAAAAATTATCAAAAAAGCCCATATGATGGGTTGGAGTCTTTGCGTGAAGCACGTAGTCAAAAGCAGAAAAAGGAAAATAATTTTATAAATTTTTTAATTCGTTTTATAACAATCACTGCAAAAGATTGAAGACTCCCTAAATTTTTTTAATTCGTTTTATCCAAATTCCCTAACCTCTACAAAGCAAAGTTACTAATGATTTAGTTCAAAAAAAACAAGAAAGAAATAAACCGAAACTTGTCCCTATATCATCCTATCACCTTCTTAGTTGTTGTCACCTTAGAAACCTATGCATCTTCAAATTGGTCTTAGATGAGCTTGAAAAGATAATTTAATGCAATGAAACTAAGAGACTCTATTCTTCCTATTTTCCATTAATATTACCTACCTACTTCTCCATCTCTACAAAAGAAAAAAATCCACACGGTTGAGCTTATTCAATTGCATCATTTCCATATACATACATATATAAATGCAAAGCAGAAAAAAAATCAAGAAACCAGGGGAAAATATTTTCTTTTTCTTATTTTCATAATTTAACCAAACACAAAAAAAAGAAAAAAAATAGTCCATTCAAAAAGAAAAATCTAAATACATTACATTAATAAACACTTGACTTTGAATCAAGAACAAGCCCAAGTAAATTAAAATCTAACGAAAAAATAAAATTAAGGCGAACATAACTTTGATCTAGTAAAATCAAACTTTAAGATGGAAAGAAGGAGTGATTTTCCTGTTAATGCAAACAACTTTTAAAAATCAACTAGCCATGGTGAAAGCTTAGGGTATCATGGAATCAAGAGAAATAGGGATCGATTAATTACGGAGAAAAGTGATAAGGAACCGGGATCGAAAATCAAAGGAATGAGATGTAAGTTCGCCTCTATGGCACCCCATGTTTATAATGAAACGGAAACACCAATAATCGAGATTAAAACGCTCTATGGCATCCCACGTTTATAATGAAACGGTAACACCAATAATCGAGCAAAGAGCAAGATAAACGCCACAAATGAATTGATAAGTTTACCTTAATTCTTGATGCAATTAGAGGATAGCAAATTCTCACAATCACTCTAATTAAGAAGAACATGCAAGAGCATGAGCAATTCTACCTTTGATTCAAATTATGCAAAAAATCCCGTTTTACATCTTAAGGAGGGTATTTATATGCCTTAAACAAACATAACCCTAAAGAAGAGCATCTAACTAGGCTGCCCTAGGGCCAAAACACATGGGCTTGACTCTAAAACACAAAATAAAGTCATTTCCAGCCCAAAACAAACAACTTGATATTGGGCAGATTGCATGAATCATAAAACCAACCCAAAACAACTTAAATAAACACTATGAGCCCATATCCCTTACATATTAATTAGACCAAAACAAGCAACAAGGGATAAGTACACATCCAAGCCCACTAGGAAGCACCAATGGATCCATATCAATAAGAACACATCCAAGCCCACTAGGAAGCACCAATGGATCCATATCATTCCCCCCTTTCCTCAAAAAGATTCGTCCTCGAATCTTAGTTAAAAGTTGAGGTATCCTTTTGCTTGCTAGGATCAGTCCACTTCTCCTTAGAATCCATGCCCTTTTCTTTACTCTTCTTCTCCTTTTTAGACCGTATTGAACTCCATTGTTTGCTACAACCTGAATATGCCTTTGCAACACCTTTGTCTCCATTGGATTGCTTCTATTGACTGGTTGATTTGGAATGGTGGAGCCAAGAATGAAATCGATTTGATGTTCTATCCCTCTCAAAGGTGGCAATCCACTAGGCAACTCTTCAAGAAAGACATCAGTGAACTCCTCTTTCTCTCTCTCAAGCAACTTTTTCTGATCAATATTCACTTCTTGAGGTGTCAATGGTGCAAGAACCACCTTTTCACCCTCACATGAAGATTGGGCAATCTCTTCTGGAACCACATGTTCAAAGTCCTGCAAAAGATCAACAAACACACTTGGCAAGGATGGGTTAAGATCATTAGTGGTAAAATAATCTTCTTTGCACAAAGGTACAAATATAGGCTGAATTTGTTTTTCCTTTTCTTCCCCCTCTTTTTTTTTTATTTACACTCAATATATTTTCACTCGTTTTATTTTTGCACTCCTTTTCTTTATTGACAGCCTCAAAACTCATCTTTTGCTTTCCATATTGGTCTTCATCCACTTCTTTTGAGGAAAATGATCTTGGAATGGTCATCCACCCATCCTTTGTGAATGAATACCTATTGAGGTAATCCACATTTTTCCTTTCTTGCACCCTTCCTAACTTATTGTTCAAATCCCTAAAGTAATGATCAGGATGATCGACCTTCTTCTCTTCATGAGTTTGAAATCTAGTTGTTGTAGTACTAGGTCGAACTCTTGTTGTATTAGAGCGTTGGGCAGCTTTAAACTCCTGCAACTCCTTTCTCATATCTTGGATAGATTTGTTGAAAGTTCTAAACTGTCCTAGGATTGACTCCATTGGGGATCCTCCATTTGACTTCCCTCCCCACTATTATCTCCAAATGTGCCTGCACTCATGGTTAGTGTTCAAAATAGAAATCACAAAAACATTTGAGTCAGTGATAAAGCACTCCCTCACGTGTTTACACTCTTTAATCACTCCATGCAAATCCTCCAATTGTACTTCAGAATTTCAGGCCAACCAATTAATCTCAAAGCACGTTTAGAACACAAGGAAAATAAACCTTAACAAAAGAAACGTAAGCACAATTCTAGAAAGAAAACTCAAACGAAATGAATGGTAGCACAAGAACAAAACAATGTACTACTTGATTATTAATTAGAGTGTTGGAACAAGCAAATACACCCTAACAATATAAATGAAGCAAAGATAGCACACAAACAAGAAATAGAAACTAGAATTTAAAAGACAATTTCTGGATATAATGTATGGATTTAGTTTACTACAAAACAAACCAAATATGGACCTAATTAATTCTACCCAATCAAAGCAAGCAAACAAAGAAAACCCAAAAAATTTTTTTTTTTTTTAAAGGTACTGTAGCAAGTTTGCTTCTGAGTTCCTGTAGCAAGTTACTGTAGCACAGCGTGCTTGACTTGTATCCTCACTTAACCCACAAATGTGATCCAATTTAGGTAGGGTAAGGCCTTAACAAGGTATAAGTGGATGGTTTGTGTCTCCCAATTTCAATTTAGGTAGGTAATGACTTAATATTTAGGTTGTCCAACAATGACTTTTGTGTTTTCTCAAGATAAGATCCCAAATCAAGTCAAAATATGATATCCTTCAATTGAATGTGACGCGGAACCCAATGAAAATAAATTTCATGAACTCTATGACAAGTTTTGGAAGAGATCCAAGATCAAACTAAACCCCTCTCTATGGCACCCAAAGCTTAAAGAAGCAAGAACACCAATAATAGAGAAAAAGAATAAGATAAACGCCACAATTAGATTGATAAGTTTACCTTGATTCTTGATGCAATTAGAAGAATGCAATCTCACACTCTCTAAAAACATGAACACGCCAAAGGCATGGAAGAAGAAAATCTCTCTTTAATTGATTGAATAATGTGTTGAATAATTACAAAATAACAAGCTATTTATACTAATCTAAGAAGTCCAGATCCTTAGAGGATTTAGAGTTAGCTAAGGAGTAGGATTAGCAAATCTAAACCAACTAAGGAGTTGACTAACAAAATCATAACAACTTAAGGATTTGGAGATCTAATCCAAATCCACTAAAGATTGACTAAATCTAATCAAAATAAGGCTAATTATTCAAGGGTGGACGAAATATTGGAGGCCCAACCCATTAGCATTGCAAAAACACAAAATAAGCTAACTAACTAATGAGAGGCAGATAGTCGCACGGTCCAGGGCGTGCCAAGGCGCACGGGCGTGCGCGCATGTATGAGTGTTCCTCGCGAGAGGCAGAGAAGTGCACGGCCTGGGGCGTGCTGATTGGCACGGGCGTGCGCGCATGTATGAGTGTTCCTCGCGAGAGGCAGAGAAGTGCACGGCCTGGGCGTTCCAAGGCGCACGGGCGTGCGCACATGTATGTGTGTCCCTCGCGAGAGGCAGAGAAGTGCACGGTCTGGGGCGTGCTATCTTGCACGGGCGTGCTTCTACAAGCCTTCAAGTCAAATTTACTGTAGCAGACGTGTCCAACTCAACATGTGCTTTCAATAATGTGAGAAACTTAGGTGTTCCCCATGCTTCCTTGAACTTTATGGTTGAGTGGTATCGATTCCGTATCAGAATGTAAGGTAGACTATCAATAAATTCCCAAATCAAGTCAAAATGCCTTTAGGTTGTCCAGCAATTGTGTCTTCCAATTTCAATCTAGGTAGATATTGACTTAGTATGTAGGTTGTCCAACAATTTTTTTTTGTCTACCAATTCAACTTAAGTAGGTAATGACCTTAACAACAATTTGACTTATCTCTCTTTAACAATGACTTTCTTTTTTTTTTTTTATGATCTAATTAGTAAGATATAAGGCTGCAATGTCCAGATTTCCCTTTTGTTTTTTTTTTTTTATTATCAAGAAACAAGCAAACAACAAGAAGATTCAAAGAGAAAACTAGATTCAAGAAGATCTAACAAGAAAAAAAAATATTCAGATCCAAGAAGATCTAAAGAGAAAATATCTAAATCCAACAAGATCTAAAGAGAAAATGTTTCAACAAGATCTAAAGAGAAAATGTTTAGATCCAACAAGATCTAAAAAGATAATGTCTAGATCCAACAAGATCTAAAGAGATAATGTGACACGAAGATAAACAATAATGAATCCAACAACAAGAAAACTCAAATTCCTAACTAAGATAATAGAACTTACCCCAAAACTTTGATTTGGCTCTGATACCAAATGATACGGAATCGGATCGGATCAAAGGAATGAGATGTAAGTTCACCTCTATGGCACCCCACGTTTATAATGAAACGGAAACACCAATAATCGAGATTAAAACGCTCTATGGCACCCCACGTTTATAATGAAACGGTAACACCAATAATCGAGCAAAGAACAAGATAAACGCCACAAATGAATTGATAAGTTTACCTTAATTCTTGATGCAATTAGAGGATAGCAAATTCTCACAATCACTTTAATTAAGAAGAACATGCAAGAGCATGAGCAATTCTGCCTTTGATTCAAATTATGCCAAAAATCTCGTTTTACATCTTAAGGAGGCTATTTATATGCCTTAAACAAACATAACCCTAAAGAAGAGCATCTAACTAGGCTGCCCTAGGGGCAAAACACATGGGCTTAACTCTAAAACACAAAATAAAGTCATTTCCAGCCCAAAACAAACAACTTGATATTGGGCAGATTGCATGAATCATAAAACCAACCCAAAACAACTTAAATAAACACTATGAGCCCATATCCCTTACATATTAATTAGACCAAAACAAGCAACAAGGGATAAAGTACACATCCAAGCCCACTAGGAAGCACCAATGGATCCATATCAATAAGAACACATCCAAGCCCACTAGGAAGCACCAATGGATCCATATCAAAAAGTATACTGGATGATCAAGAGAGAAAGGGAATGGATCGATTACAGAGAGAAACAAGGGGTAAAAATGATCAAGGGATAGAGGATGACAGTGAGAGAAAGGATGATGGAGATGTCTCGTCACACCCTCGCACCCATTTTTGCAGGTTCATGCATGCTTACCGGCTTGATATATGGGCTTTTTTATCTTATTTTTACCAAGGGGCTATTTGGCTAAAAAAAAAAAAAAAAATGAGCAAATCAAACTTTGGCCCAAGTTTAGGGGGTAATTTTGAACATTTTTCCTTTAATTTATAACATAAAAAATTGTTAAAATCAATTTACATAGCACTAAATATATCTATTTTTAAATAAATTTCATCATTATATATATATATAATATTCAGAACAAAGAATTAAATTTAATTTTCCCTATGAAATTGTTTAGAAAGATTATCAAGATCAAATTTGACCTTTTGAACTAATTTAGTCTAAAAAAATATTCAAATTAGTACATATTCATGCATTCAAAATCATCTGTTAAGATAAAAAAGATATAATATATTTCATGTATTTTTCTCTGTTTCCTATTTAATTATCTTTTAATAAATTATATAGCTCAATCTATTTAATTATCTTTTAATAAATTATATAGCTCAATCTGAATTATTGGTTTAATAAAAGTCTACACAATAATTACAAAGCAAGGATAGCAAAAAAATTTAGAGAGCTAGATTTAATTATTCAAACTAAGTTTTAGGATTAAATTAAAAAATCACCTTTGTGTTTCAAGTTCAAAAATTAAATTGATTAAAAGGGTCAAAAAATTTAACCTGTTTAATTTCTTTAAACAAATTTAGGGCAATCCAAACTTAAATGAAAAAGGAATTTATGTTAAAATGTCTTTCTCGTCGGTTTGAGTGGTGACCTAGGCTTGAATGATGAAAATGAACCTTTGCGCCGCGTTACTTAAAATCTTGGTTTCCTTAGCGCTTGCCTAATAACAGACAGAATAAATAAATAAATAAAATTTAATTTAATTTAAGAAAATAATAACAACAAAAAGCCTTCATCCATAAGGAAACCAAACTTGCCTGTAATTACGCGTGTGTATAGTGTAGCAGGTATTTTTTTTTTTAAAAATAATTTAATCTTTTCTTTAATTCAAGAATCGAACATTCTTGTTACAATTTCTACTTTTTTTTTTTTTTTCCTTCTTCTGAACAAGCTTAGGATTTCTTTTCGTTTATTTACATTATTGAATTAGGAGGTTTTTGTTGTTGATATTCTGATCTGATCGCCAACAGTCATGTCGATGCTCGATTCCTTCTTCAATAAAGGATTTAAAGCTGCCAAATGGTAATTTAATTACTTCCTTCTTTCTTCTTCTAATTTTATGATTTTCGTTTATTAAGGGGGTTTATTATGAATTATGCGAGTGGGAATTTTTGGGTTCTGTTTGGTTTCTGGGTAAATATTTTTAATCATGCTCTGGTTTGCTACTTCTGGTGTTTTGAAGATTTTTTTTTTTTATGTTCAGTAAAACCCTACTCAAATTGACTATACCGCGCATAAAATTGCTGAGAAATAGGAGAGAGATTCAGATAAAGCAAATGCGTCGTGACATTGCTAAGCTTCTTGAAACTGGACAAGAAGCTACTGCTCGCATTCGGGTATAATTATGTGCGTAATTGTTCTCGCTGGTTAAATAATATACAGTCCAATTGAGTTTTTCTTTTTGCCCCATTTCAGGTAGAGCATATAATAAGAGAAGAGAATATGATGGCTGCTCAGGAGATCCTTGAGCTATTCTGTGAGCTTATTTCTGTGCGTCTTCCAATCATTGAAGCCCAAAGGTTATTTCTCATTGTCTTCTTGTTTCCAGATTATTGTCTTAGTTGGTGTTGTCTTTTGAAATTAGTATCCTGAAAGTAATAGGCTGAAGTTAGCATTGATTATGATCGACTGTTTAAATTTAACTTGCATTAAAGTAATCTAAATTTATCTTGAAGAGATTTGGTTGCATATTGGTGGGAATATTTGGAATAGAAGTTAAAGAGATTCAGTCTGCTGTATATTTAGTCATTTGGATTTTACAAATGAAATGTTTTGGGTTTATCCTGACAAAAAATGAGAAAGAACGTCAGAGACTGAAAATGTTTGCATATGCATTATTCAGATGGATGTGTGAGTTTTAGAATATACCGTGGGCTTTTTCATTCAGACTAAACTTGGCCTGCAAATTTAGATAACAACTTATTGGTTAGCTCAACAAATATGCTTATTTCATTATTGTCCAAATAAATAACTGAAGGTCTAATAAGTTGTCAAGAAGACAAAAAACAACCCCTTAGTTTCCAATAAATTTCTATTTTTTGTTTGCTGGAATTGAATAACATTGTTGTATTCCAAATAAGTGATGCTTGCCTGAATTTTTAGAGAGGCTACTTAATCGGCATTACAGCCATATGATTGTAACTATTGTTGTGCATTGTTATTTTGTTCAAGTAACAGGCTTACTTGGAAACCCATCTCTGTACAACTCAACAGAATATCATTTTCCTATCTTGTTAGTATTTTCTATGTGGATCATTTTCATTTATTTAACCCAGTTTAGAGCCCATGTCCATAGATTGAAGACATAAATTAGAGAAAATGCAAGGAGAAAATAATTATTGTAAATAGTACGAACTTGCATACGCACTCGAAGAACAGGACTTGGAAGCGCATAAATATATGATGTCCTTGTATAGTTTTGGCAAGTATCATGTTCATTTGACATCATATCATGTGAGCACTTGTCTTACTTCATATGCTGCTAAGGTTAGCCCTAGTTAATACGAGTTAAAAAAAAATGTAGCAGCTCAAAGTTAAAAACTTCTGTCCTAGAAATCAATTGTCTGAAAGTCAAATTTACTTCAGGGAATGTCCTTTAGACTTGAAAGAAGCAATATCTAGCATCTGTTTTGCTGCACCAAGATGTGCCGATCTGCCAGAATTGCTGCAGGTTCAAATGCTATTTGCTTCCAAATATGGAAAGGAATTTGTAGCTGCTGCGAGTGAGCTTATGCCAGAATGTGGAGTCAATCGCCAGGTTTTATGAACTTTCACCTTGTGTTTTTGCATAATTCCATAGGAAGTGATGTTTGCATGTTTTGTTTTCTAGTGACAATGTTCTTGTAAATTAAAATGCTGCAGTTGATAGAACTCTTATCAATTCGTGCTCCTTCACCTGAAGTAAAATTGAAGCTCCTGAAGGAAATTGCTGAAGAGCATGAACTAGATTGGGATCCAGCTGCCTCTGAAACTGAGCTTTTAAAACCACACGAAGATTTGTTGGTAAGTTATATTGTCTTGCTGCTCTATTTTTGTTTTTGTCTTTTTTTTTTTTTTTCCCTCCCTTCACATGCGCCCTACTTTGTCAGAATGGTCCAACACAGTTTGTCAGTGGCTCCAAGCTGCCCCTTCCAAAAGAGAAACATGATGAAGAATTGACCTCCATTCCTGATAATGCCCATGATAAACAGCCAGAGTCTGATTCAGACTTTGACGAACTGGATTTTCCTGAAGTTCCTAAGGTGTCTTTACGGCCAACTGCAAATGCTGCCTCGGCACCAGAAATGGAAACTATACCAGCTACTGCACAACGTGGCATTGATAACGAATCATCAAATTCCCCTACATCCTATGAAAATCTAGCACCAGAAACTCATTTAGAAGATGAAGATTTAATTAAAGAAAAGCCAGTGGCTGCCAAGGAAGAAAAACAGTTCTTGCCTTTTATGTCTCCCCCTTCGGCATCCCCAGCATCCATTTCCACAAGACTGAATAATTTGTCGCATGTCTCTAGGACAAAAAGTGAGGCCAACGTAGATCTGCTGGATGTTGTAGCCGCTGCTCAAGCTGCTGCAGAAACCGCTGAACGTGCAGCTGCGGCTGCTCGTTCAGCAGCTACTCTTGCACAGGCCAAGATTAGTGAGCTTACCAAGAAAAATAGTGAGAAATTCCCTGATGATGATGAGAATCCATTTCATACAGATATTCCTGCTCAATCAGCTACTAAAGAAAAGCCACATTTTGATCATCAACCCTCTTTTGGTGATCGCAATGGTGTCTCAAGTTATCTGGGTTCGCATCAACTTTTTGAAGGCCACCAGCCACCTGAATTACATGAACTTCCTTCTTTTGAAAAACTGAAGGTGGATTATGATTCTGCTAGTGTTCAAGGTCCCGGGCAAGGGTCTGTTCATCACCAGCCTCAAAGATTGCCTTCAATGGACGATGAATCGTACTTCTCATATCCAAATTTGTTTACGACACAGAACCCAAATGTTGGACTCAATGCTCAGTCTGTGACGGATAATTCCCATTCTACGCATGGCGTTTGAGTTGTTGGATCTATTATCGTGGAACTTATATAATGTGGTATTGATACTCCTATTTTAGATGTGAAATGTTCGACATGGTTTTGGATGGGTGAATTTCTGTTGGCTTATTCTGTGATGTATTGATGAAAGTTTAGGATATACTGTACAAAAGTACTTTTGTTAGTAATAAATGTGCTTTTTAACGAATTTTAAAGCACGCTGTAACCTCAAAGGCAAGAATTGATTGAGCAGAAAGCATATAAACAGATATCAGGTCTATTATTCGTACAAAACAGATCACAACATACATCTCCTTTCCATGAGTTGAATAAATCAGTTCGAACTAGATGTCAAATCTATTATTCGGATCAATCAGTTCAATTTACTACTGGATGTCAGTGCTCCCCACAAAATATTAAGGAAACATTTAGAAAATAATAAATAAAGAATAAACAAAATTATGTGGAATTATGGCTTAAATAGTTGAGGATAATGTATATGATTGGACTGATTATAATTAAATTAAACAAGGCGCACAAATTTGCAGTAGGCCATTAAACTGAGGCAGCATGCATACAAAAAATAATAATAATAATAATAATAATAAATCCAGTGGCAGCAGACAAATTGCACGTCACTAATGCTGCTGCCTCGTATGCACAAATGTAATGAATACAATACATAATAAACTTACAGGAGACTTAAATCAGGATGACATGTTCATCAAATCAGGAAGGCCAAAAAATAAAATAAAAGAGAAAATTACAATTAAAAAATAAATAAAAAATAAATAAAAAAAACAGTGAGTATATGAATTTCCTCTTTACTTGTAGCTGTGCCAGGGTCACCTTGGACCAGATAACTCTACCGCATGCAGATTTTCTGTTGAGTCAACAATCCAGTCAGAATTAGGATGAGGAGCTAGCTCCACCTCTTGCCGGAGAACTTCTACCTTTTGCCACTCATCCCATCTCTCCGCTAACCCATCCCCTTCGAGCATTCTAACCACTTCTGACATTTTAGGCCGGTCCATTGGAGAGCCTTGTGTACAGAGTAATGCAACCTGTATTAGCTGCTCTACCTCAGATTCTACATATTTGTTCTGAAGATCAGGATCTACCAGCATTTCTAGCTTTCTCTCTTTCAGAAGTCCTTTTACCTAGTATCACAGTCAAATCAGATGGACGAACAATTTGACTGAACAAGAAAGAAGACAGTTGATGGAAGCTGAAAATTTTCACAAAGACATTATAGAGTTGATCCACTTCCAAAGAGAAAAAAAAAAAAGCCTATAATCTTGCAATAATCAAGGGAAATGTTATGACTAAGACTCGGGCATTTGGATATTGCAAACTCCTACAAATTCCATTCAGATAAATTATTATCTGTGTGCACAAGTATACTCCCTTCTTTCTTTTTGTGGATCTTGTGCAAACTAAGTTCGAATCCTTTGGGAAGGTTTTTTAATCCTTTGGGAAATTTATTGAATTTTCTCAAAATGAAGGGAATATGCATGCCATTCATGAGTTTCACAATGATTTTACTGCATAGTTGACATATGAAACTAATAGTAAACTTTGATCCATATCAAGATAAGGATATGACTACATAACTATGCATGAACGCAGTTTGTCTTGGATGCATGTCAAAATTCCAATATGATGGTTACAAAAGATGAATGAGCAAACACCAGTAAAAGAGTGCATACCCAATCAAGCAACATGACATCATCATCATTTGCAAGCCGAGCAAGGTCAAAAGCCCTCTGTCCGGTAATTAGCTCCAGAAGCATGATCCCATACCCAAAAACATCTGTTTTTTCAGATGATTTTCCAGTAGAAAGATACTCCGGAGCTATATGCCCTATTGTTCCACGGACAGCAGTAGTTACATGAGTATCCTTGTAGTCCATCAACTTAGCCAACCCAAAGTCCCCAACAACAGCCTCAAATTCCTCATCCAGCAAAATGTTTGCAGCTTTAACATCACGATGAATAATTTTTGGGTCACAATGATCATGCAAATAAGACAGACCCCTAGCAGATCCTAGCGCAATTCGCTTCCGTGTTGGCCAATCAAGAGGAGGTTGAGACGGTGGGCGTTCTACAAGCATCATTCACAAAATTAATATAGCAGAGGGTCAACATTAAAGTAAGAAAATTTGATCACCCAATCATACAACAAAAGATGTGAGGCTGGTAAAATATCGATGATAAATGGAAGAGGAGCTAGCTTGCCTCGTAAACAGGATGCAACACTTCCATTTGCCATGTAGGGATAAACAAGCAATCGTTCAGTTGGTGTCATGCAAAACCCACGTAATCTAAGGAGATTCCTGTGGACAGCCATGCTTATCATCTCTACTTCTGTTTGAAACTGCAGCTCCCCTCCAGGTGTGCGCTCTTCTTTCAGTCTTTTGACAGCTACCAATGAGCCATCCGCTAGACGTCCTTTGTAAACTTTACCAAATCCTCCTCTACCAAGAATGTTTTTGTTGCTGAAGCTATCTGTTGCAACTTGTAATTCTCGCAGTGAAAACCTTTTAAGCTGTCCTAGGTGAACTTCAGGATCCTCTTCAGCTGCGAAATAACAAACGTGAATATCAGACTGACAAAGTGACAATAAAGATCAACAATTTTTAGTTTCCAGTTAAAATGCTAACCAGGTACATCAAAGAAGAATTCTTGAGGTTTCCTACGACGCCACCAAGCAAATGCTATTGCAGGTGCAGCAAACAGTAAGGCTGCACCAGCAGCTACTCCTCCAGCTATTGCTCCAGTTGCACTATTCCCTCCTGAAGTTTTGATGCAATGGAAAAATACAAAAATCAGCAAACAAGTTATCAAATTATAAAAAACAATTGTTGGCAACAAATACTAATCAATCAATAAGATGATGCACTTCATTCAACTTTTGAAAAGGTACCATAATATTCTTCAATAATCATTACAAAAATGAGAAACCTGCCTACCCAAGGTGAAAAGTGAGTGCCCCTGAAGATGGAGTCAACTTTGCTGATTGATAAATGTACCCTAAAGGAAAATTGCAGAATAAAACACAGAAAAAGAATAATAAAAATAAGCTTTTTAGGTAGGTGATAAAATAAGGTGCAAGATTAGTAACCCTATGCAAGATCAAAGGAATGCTACTAATACTGTAAATCTTGTAAAATCAGAAACCAACATTTCTTCCATGACATTAGGATTAGATCCTAGTTATTGATCCCAATTAATGATTTCATTTCTCCAATCGATTCAAAAGTTCATAACTTAGAATGTTTCAAGGAAATCCCATTTTTTCCCCCTAAACTTTGACACTTTGATCAATTGAGTCCTCTTACTTTAATTTGAAACAATCAAACTGTAAACTCTTATTTCTAATCAATTGAAATCCCTAGCCAAAGATACATGACCCCACGTGATAGTAATGGATATGAAGAATTTTACATAATTATGTCTCCACGGCTAAAATAACCTCATATGGAAGCGATAAGGCAGTAAATTTTCCACCATTTACATGTAATACCAACAATTTTTGTCCTATTCTCTAAGCTAACATCTGCAAGTAGAGCCTACATACTTTTCCCATTAAAAATCTTTATTCTGTCACTTCCTAATAGTTCTCTTTAGTGTTGTCTGGTTGGGAACTGAAATGACTTAAAATTATTGTTCAGGAGTCTAATCGACCCAAATTAAAGTAAAATAACTCAATCGAACTGATGTGAAGTGAAATAAGCAGCATAAATAAAACAGTGCAATTAACAGAAATAATGTGCTTCAGCAATTAAATTAGTGAAATGGCGCACGTTAAGGAAGAAGCACTAATCATGCCAGTTCAGTAAGAAGTCAGCCATGCCAGCCAAAGTTGTTAGAATTGTTACAAGATCAGTTTCTTTGGCAATGAATTAGTTAGCTTGTTGTAATTCAATATAAAAAGAAAGATTGATTGATTGTAAAAGAATATTCTGGATCATTCATCTCCAATAATACTATCTTCTTTTCTTCATCAGTAATATCTTCTTCCCTATCTTTCTCTTTACTCCTTGTTCTTCTTCTGTTCTTATTCATGTAATTGAGATGGAGTGTGTACCATGATCGAAGTGTCAAAGTTCAAGGGCTACAATTGGACCTCTCCCTAGAATGTTTAAAAAACCTTCTTTTTGGATAAAAGTATAAGGGAAGAAAATAAGAGGCCTTTATAAGAGTTGAATCCCATATTGATGAAGTTAATTTGTGTATTGATAGCATATATAAATTGGACCACATAACATTACAGAAAATCAATAAACTTCAAGCATACAAGATAGGCCCACAGGGCAAAGGCACAGTATTGCAAGCATATAACATAAACATGATATCAAACTTAAGTTCAAAATGGAAGTAAATGGAAGTTTGCCTGGTGTGGAAATTGGGGGTGGTGGAACAAATGGAGGAGGAGGCGAAAAAGGAGGAGAGCCTGGGCAAGGATGCGCAGTTACTGGTCCACACAAGTCCAAGTTGTTAGCAAAACTGCAAATGCAAAACAAGCCTTTTAGAAGAATTCCAAAATTGCCAGTCAAGGCATGCAAGTTCAATTGATAAGCAAACAACCTAATGGGAGTGAACATTGAGAAGGAACCATTATCTGGAACAACGCCTGAAAGAAGATTGTTTGAGAGGTCCCTGCAAAGTATAAAGATTATGCTTATTAATCAACCCACGGACACACACACACACACACATCAAAGAGATTACTTCATGACATAACGGAAGGGGCTAGGCACTCACAACACTTGAAGTGATGAAATATTAGTCAATGACATAGGAATGGGACCCACCAAGCTGTTGTTGTTAAGCCGGCTACCCTTGCACAAACATAGGCAAGAACCAAAACAAATCATTATCTGCATCAATTGAGATGCAACTGCCATAATGATCAATAAAAACCAGCATTAAGGTGAATTAATATATTCAGAGGAGGGTATCTAGTATGCACATATCGAAAACATAGCTTATCTCTTTGACTTCGGGGACTATGCATGTGTTTGTGCACCAAGGGCGTTTGCAATGGGTGTCCTCCAATGAATGCATAACTTAAACATGTGACAGTCATTAATTCACATCATAAACTATTCAATCAAACAATTATTAATCCTACTTGCACTTCATTGCAAAATTAGTGTATTGCAAAATACACAGGAATGATGGTAACAAACACTGATGTTACTATGATATCAGTTTGACAATTGAGCAATACACATTAACATTAAAAATTTTAGTTACACAGCAAGTGTACTTACAGGAACCGCAGTTTTGACAGTTTGCCCAAACTTTCCGGGATGGGACCAGAAAAGCTGTTTAAATAAAGATCCAAGCTCACCAAGCTAGTCAAATTCCCAAGTTCATTAGGAATTGGTCCACTTATGTTATTACTATAGAGCTCCCTGTTAGAAATATTCTTAGAAGTAAGAGGTTGAAAATAAAATAAAATGTGTCAACTGATAATTTAATACTTGAAATATTAACAAATGGCCAAATGATGTTCTGGAAATGTATAATTAGATCATAAGCATAAAATTTTAATCCATTTGAATGGAGCAAAACACAAGGAACTTTATGATGCTGAAAGCCTTCAACTATGTTTCACAAAGAGCTTCTATAGTTCTATGGAACCTATTTATACATTATGCAGTCTATATTTGCGCATTATTACATTATCTCAGTAAATGACAATAAACGATAACCACCAGTATCACACCATCCAAATATAATCTAATTCTAAGATGTATAGTAAAACATTCGTAGCATCTATATAAACTAGCAGAAGTCATGTTCAATTTTCAAAATTTGACTACAGAACCTTTCAAGCGTGACAGTTATTACTTGAGCACACCTTAAGTTTGACGAGTTACAAGAAAATATTATTCTATACAAGAAATTATGTCCTCATTGATTTTTTTTTTTTTATTTCTTGTGAACTTGATGAGAATTATTGGAATTATACATTCTTTTATAATTCATTGGTTTTGTTCTTCGACTCCACTTATTTTACTTTAAGATCTTTGATTGGGATATTATAACAATTTCGTCAACCATTTCAAAGGGAGAAAAGGGTTAAGATGGTTCTATGATTATCCTGTTACATAGATACCGAATTATTTGTGTTTCCATGAAAACAAATGCAAAATTAAAAGAAAAGAAAAGAAAATGCCATGCTTGGAGTGTCTATCTGTCGCATAAGCACATTATGTCCTGTTTCACAGCATTTTAAAGGGTTTCTCTCACATCACCAAAAAGGGAAATTCTCATGGGAGCTAATAAAACCAATTGTTCTCCGACACCTCTATTTAAAACACTGATTAAATGGGGTAAGAGAACAAATTCATGAAGTTTTTCCTTTTGTTCTTCTCTCTTTCCAACCAGTTGGTGTATTAAAAACAGTTAGCTTTCAGATATAAATTATGCTGACATACTTCTCTCTAAGTGCTCTGGCAAGCTTTTTAGGTTTTCCATCTCTCTTAGAAAAAGGTGCAGAATTTGACTCTAGAGATTTAAAAAAATAATAAAAATTAAAAAAAAAAAAAAGAACATGCTTGGAAATTACAACCTGAATAAAGGTAAAATACACTATAAGCCATGTCCTAACCAAAATTAATAAAATACCTTATTCATTTCACAGAAGAAACAGGAAGGATATAAAACCACTAACAGAACATATGCACTTGCAAAAATAACTTAAAGACTAGAGCATTGCATTCTTGCTGCACCCTTTTGACAAACAAAATATATCAATGAACTTTAAAAGCAGAATTAATAACTTACAAGTATTGCAAGTTTTTAAGCAGGCCAAGTTGTGGAACTAGCTGACCAGATAAAGCAGCATTTCCAAGATCACTGAGAAACAATGAAGAAATATCATAAAAGTGGCAGAACAATATAATTTAATTTAAGTAATTTACATTTTAAGTGAGTATTTGGAGGATATCAAAGAAAAACAAGAAAACATACACTCTTATAACACTATTATCATTGTTGCAAGTAACGTGAAACCATGTGCAAGGGTTGACAAGGGTAGGATCCCAACTTTGCAGGACATTGTTAGGATCAACCAGGTTGCTTCTCAGGCTGTGCAACGCATCACCTGTTGCAATGAAAAACTTAAGAGAACAAAAGCAACCAGCAAAAGATATACTGAGGACATAAAATTGGTAAAAAAAAAGTTCCAATAGCATGTAGAGTTCCCATGAGTACTATATCAGGATTTACATGCATGATAAGTTCCAGGACACCAATTCTCAAGATTAGAGATTTTGATGTTGAATGTGTAAATCATATTATCAGTTACAATAATAATTCAAACCAAGCAATCGGTAGAAATGGGAAAAAAGAAGAAGAAGAAGAAGAAGAAGAAGAAGAAGAAGAGAAGATTTTATTAAAATAAAATAGCATGGAGCTTAAGGCTTTCTTCATTATATGGGGTTGGATTGTACCAACTAGCCATGTAGAACACTGTACAATTTGGGCCATTGAAATAATATCATGCTAAAGCACAGGCCAAATGCCAAATATATACATAACAAAGTCTGAGTCCACCAAAAAAATTACGATCAATATTAGAACCATTCCACAAAAGTATTTGGAGGGACAAAGAAAATTAACTTAGTATCTTGAGATATTTTCTCACTAATAAGCAAAAGCCATTTTCACTAAAGTCCCAGTTTCAAGTAATAAATAGTACAGACTACCAAAATATCTAAGCTGCAATAAAAGATCAACATTCAACTCATCAATGTTCCTTACAAAAACCGGGCAGAATAATAAAGTAATAAACGCTAGCAGATAATGAAGGATTCAATAAGATCACCAATAACCATTATCACAAAAGTGCATGTACTGAACTACAAAAAGGCATTATTCACTACAAAAATTATTAGTAAGGGGAAAAAAAGACATTTCCACAACAAACAAAGGAAAAAATAAATCCAGATCAAACTCTTCAAATTTAGAAAAAGGAAAAGAAACCCAGCAAAATATAGTATTGAAAAAGCAATAAATAGAGTACCAAATCAAAGACAAACCTTAACCTTACCTTCCATATTACACAAAACTAACCATAGTGGATTCAGCAACAAGATCAGCCACACAAAAACCAAGGCTCCAACTTTCCTCTCCATTACACTTACACTATCAACCACACGCACACTCTTCCTTAAAATTCTAACCTCTCAATCTCCTCAGATCCAAACAACAACATACCAAAACCCAGCTCACCATTAAAAAAAAAAGAGAAAGAAAACCCAACAAAACCCTAACTTTATAAAATCTCTAGAATAAACCCATCATTATTATCTTCCACCAAATTACCTTCTGAAAAAATCAAATCCAAAAGCAACAATCTTTCTCTGATCCCTTTCTCTCTCTGTATCTCTATCTATCTGTCTAATTAACTGGCTCCAAAAGGCAACAAAGAAAAACAAAAACAGAGAGAAAAAGAACAGAAACAAATAGAAACAAATTCAAAACATTTTTCACCGCTTTGCTTTTTAGCCAGAAAACACAAAGAAATAAACTTTCCTTTTTAGCTTCACTTTAAGTGAAGTGTGTATGCTTATGCTCAAGCCAGAGAGAGAGAGAGAGTAATTTAAAAAAAAATAAAAAATCGAGACCGTTTAATTAAATATGAGAGAGAGTGTGTGTGGGGCTGCCCGAACGCAGTCAAAAAAAACGCATTCGCGCTATATCGTGGACAGTGACGTGACCCGTAATAACACCGTTTTCCGGTCAAAATGTGGGGCCTACCGCCATATGTGTGTTCTTTTATTTTTTTAATTATTTTTTCGTGCCATGTCCGATTCGCTGCAAATTGTTATAATGACACTAGTCATGTTATGCTGGTGAACTAGTGATGGCTTTTGGCCTGTTGGGGTTAGTAATGCTTCTCCGTTTCTGTTTATATTTTACCGGTATTAGAACTCGTCACGCGAGGAGTAATATTATTATAAAATAATTTTTTATAATATTATTTAAAAATAATAAAATTATATAATAAAATAATCGTGAAATGCATTACAAAATTGCATTTCATTGAGATATGCTAAAAAAAATTGTAATGTTAAGATGTGTCTTCTTAAATATGTTGTGAAGCCTTTTACTAAGTATGCAATAGCAAAAGTTATACATGGTATGATCTAGGGGTGTCAAAATGGTTTGGCGTGTCAGATTCGATGCGGATTCACTTAACACATGACACGATTAGAATCAACACAACACGACCAATTTAATAATTGTATTAAGTTTATCAACACGAACATGATATGATAATTAGGCAAGTGACGCGAACACGACACTTTTAACCCACCTAATATTATCAACAGGTTAAGTAGGTCGTGTTGACTATATACAATCCAAGTAACCCACTTAATATCATAAATAGGTTAAGATGGTCCTGTTGATCTGTATATAACCCACTTAAACTACTTATAATATTTTTAAATACCTATTTAACTCCAATTGTATTTAAAAAAAAATTCAAACATAAAATGTTTAAATTCTTCAATATTCATAACTAAAAAAAAGTAATACAACAACAAAATTTAAATAGGTTTTTAGTTGGAGTATTTATATCTACTACTAAAAGTGTCTCTTTACTCTTAAATAAATGAGTCACTCGCCAAACCTGCGTGTCAACCCGCGACACGATACTTTTATGACATGAACCCATTTAACATCAACCCTAACCCATTTATTTATCGCATTGGGCGAATCGTGTTCGAGTGTCATGATCTATTTTGACACCCCAACTATGACCTGCATCAAAAAATACACGCACATTATTAATGTATTTTTTTTTAATAGTGATAATAATTTTGAGAATTTAACTAATTATATTAAAATAAAAAATTAAGCATTTTTTATTTTATGTTTATGATTTATCATAAATGATTGTTTATTTATTTGAAATATTAATGTATTGTACTTATTTAGTGTAGTGTGTTCTAAGCGTGTGGATGTCCTATTTTTTTAAAAATTATCGTATAGTATATTGATAGAAGTAAAAAATGAATGAGAAGATAAGTTGAATGTAGTGATAAAATTTTTTTTCTCTCCATTTTAATAATATAAAAGCATATATTTATAAGATAGATGAAGTAGTCATTGTCCCATTCCGAGTGAGAGACAAAGCTATTAAGTACTAAATAAGTATATGATAAATACTTTCTTTGACCGAGCGTTATAAATTCTTTATTGATTTGTAATGCTCAATAAAATTGTCTATATTAAATATATTTAATACTTTTGATTTATTTGTTAGTCTATCAAAAGTCCCCTGATAAGTTTCAATCATTTATGTTCGAGCTCTTTTAGTCTTTTTGAATTTTTAACTTTGAACTTCTTAAACATCAATAGTTAATTCTAAGCTTCTTAGGCTTAGAATATTATGAGCTCGGAATTTTCTTTTTGAATTTTTAACTTTAAGCTTCTTAAGCTTTAATAGTTAATTCTGAGCTTATTAGACTCAGAATATTTTGATCTCGAATTTTTCTTTTTGAATTTTTAACTTTGAGCTTCTTAAGCTTCAATAGTTAATTATGAGCTTCTTAAGCTTAGGATATTATGCGATCGAAATTTTAACTTTGAGTTTCTTAATTCTGAGCTTCTTAGGCTCAAAATATTACGAGCTCGAACTTTTCTTTGTGAATTTCTAACTTTGAGCTTCTTAAGGCTCAATAGTTAATTCTGAGCTTCTTAGGCTTGGAATATTTTGGTGAATATGCTTAGACTTAGTCTAAATGATGAGAGTCAAGAGTTGGTTGAATAATGAGCGCTAGGGCTCGGAACTATTTAAGCTTAATAAATGGTGAGCGCTTGGGCTTGAAATTAGTTAGTCCAATAGTGTTAATTTTGAGTTGTAATAATGTTGATGGGTTGGGCCACCAATAATTTGGCCACCCTTGGGTTTTTTATCCTTAATTTGTTAATTTAGTTATTCTTATCCTTAGTTGGTTTAGATTAATCAATCCTTATGCTTAGTTTGTTTGGATTAGTTATTATGATTCCTTTAAGGATCAGGTCTTTTAGATTTAGTATAAATAGCTTTGTTATGTTCTTAAACAAATGATTCAATGAATTAATACATCTTTAGATTTGTTCATGCCTTTGCATGTTCTTTGATTAGAGTGATTGTGAGATTGCTTTCCTCTAATTGCATCAAGAATCAAGGTAAACTTATCAATTTACTTGTGTCGTTTTGATGCGGATCCACTATCACCAACCACCTATGAAGCTCAAGGGAACAAGGACTACAACAATGGCAATCCATTAGTACTTCCTAGTGCACCAATTACAAGGAGCTGTGCTAAGAAGTATGGAGTAACCATGTCCTTATACATTCAAGAACAAATCACACAAGAGCTCCATGACATTGCTTTCAACAAGTGCTATGAAGAACTTGAAGGAAATCCTAAGTTTCTCACATTAATGGAAGCACATGTTGAGATGGAATCTGAAAATCCAACCATAGCACGCCCTAGCCCGGGCAAGGTTAGCATGCCCGTGCAAGGTGGCACGCCCCAAGTCGTGCAAGCCTCTGCCTCTCGCAAGAAAACACTTGATCTGAAGCACGCCCGTGCCAACTGGCACGCCCCAGACCGTGCACGCCTCTGACTCTCGCGAGAATGCACTTGATCTGAAGCACGCCCATGCCAACTGGCACGCCCCAGACAGTGCATGCCTCTACCTCTCATTAAACTAGTTAGCTTATTTTGAATTTTTGCAATGTAAATGGGTTGGGCCTCCTATAATTCGGCCACCCTTGATTATTTTAGCCTTATTTTGTTTAGATTTAGTCAATCTTTAGTTGATTTGGATTAGATATCCAAATTCTTAAGTTGTTATGATTTGTTAGTCAACTCCTTAGTTGGTTTAGATTTGCTAATCCTTATCCTTAGCTGATTTAGACTAACTAATCTAAATCCTTTAAGGATCTGGACCTCTTAGAATTAGTATAAATAGCTTGCTATATTGTAATTATTCATTATTCAATCAATTAATACAAAGAGACTTCTTTTTCATGCTTAGGCGTGTTCTTGCTTTAGAGGGTGTGAGATTGCATTCTTCTAATTGCATCAAGAATCAAGGTAAACTTATCAATTCTTTGTGGCATTTATCTTATTCTTTTACTCTATTATTGGTGTTCTTGCTTCTTTAAGCTTTGGGTGCCATAGAGGGGGGGTTTAGTTTGATCTTGGATCTCTTCCAAAACTTGTCATAGAGTTCATGGAATAAATTTCCATAAGGTTCCGCGTCAGTTTGGTATCAGAGCCAAAGATTAAGGTAAATTCTTATTTATCTTAGTTCTAGGGTTTGTGATTACTTGTTTCCTTATTTATGCTTGTTTTGTGTTTGTCTTCTTCCTTTTCTTTTGTTTATTTTTAATTCGAAATTTGCATCTATTGTGTTTTAATTTCGTTCTTGTTTCAATTCTGGAAGTTGTGATCTTAGATCTTGTTAATTAAGTTTGCAAAAAAAAAAAAAAAAAAAAAAAAAAGAGTAAAAATTTCTTCCACCATTAAAGAAGATTGATTGTTGTGTGGATTTTGTTTCTAATTCGTAGGGATTTGACCATATTTTGTGGGATTTGTTCCTAATTCTTAGGGATTTGACCTTGTTTTGTGGGATTTGACCATATTTTGTGGGATTAGTTCCTAATTCTTGGGGATTTAACCTTATTTTGTGGGATTGAGTTTATCTACTATAATTTGTGATCAAATCCAATCTTAACTACTTTGTAACAAGAATTAGTTGTCCATATCTTTTGAGATTAAACAAATCTACTACAATCCTTGTCAAATCTAAAATCCTACCTAAATTGGAATACATTGAAAAAGGATTTAACTCAGCACGCCCGTGCTTTACCTCAAGCACAACCGTGCTAGGGCCTGACCTTCACTTGTTGGACTAAGCATTACGCGCACGCCCGTGCTCAATTCTGACCATTGTTTTCTTTTGGATTTTTTTTGATTGCTTGCTTTGTTTTGGGTAGAATTAATTAGGTCCATGTTTGGTTTGCTTTGTAGTAAGCTAAATTCATACATTATATCCTGAAATTGTCTTTTAAATTCTAGTTTCTTGTTTTTGTGTGAAATTTCTTTTGCTTCTATTACATTATTAGGGTGTGATTGCTTGTTTACTACACTCTAATTGATAATTAAAGTAAAGACATCAGTGAACTCCTCTTTCTCACTCTCAAGCAACTTTTTCTGATCAATATTCACTTCTTGAGGTGTCAATGGTGCAAGAACCACCTTTTCACTCTCATATGAAGATTGGGCAATCTCTTCTGGAACCACATGTTCAAAGTCCTACAAAAGATCAACAAACACACTTGGCAAGGATGGGTTAAGATCATTAGTGGTAAAATAATCTTCTTTGCACAAAGGTACAAATATAGGCTGAATTTGTTTTTCCTTTTCTTCCCCCTCTTTCTTTTTATTTACACTCAATATATTTTCACTCGTTTTATTTTGCACTCCTTTTCGTTATTGACAGCCTCAAAACTCATCTTTTGCTTTCCATATTGGTCTTCATCCACTTGTTTTGAGGAAAATGATCTTGGAATGGTCATCCACCCATCCTTTGTGAATGAATACCTATTGAGGTAATCCACATTTTTCCTTTCTTGCACCCTTCCTAACTTATTGTTCAAATCCCTAAAGTAATGATTAGGATTATCGACCTTCTTCTCTTCATGAGTTTTAAATCTATTTGGTGTAGTACTAGGTCGAACTCTTATTGTATTAGAGCGTTGGGCAGCCTTAATCTCCTGCAACTCCTTTCTCATATCTTGGACAGAATTGTTGAAGGTTCTAAACTGTCCTAGAATTGACTCCATTACAAGTTTCAATTGGGGATCCTCTATTTGCCTTCCATCCCCACTATTATCTCCAAATGTGCCTGCACTCATGGTTAGTGTTCAAAATAGAAATCACAAAAACATCTGAGTCAGTGATAAAGCACTCCCTCACGTGTTTACACTCTTTAATCACTCCATGCAAATCCTCCAATTGTACTTCAGAATTTCAGGCCAACCAAATCCTCCAATTGTACTTCAGAATTTCAGGCCAACCAATCAATCTCAAAGCACGTTTAGAACACAAGGAAAATAAACCTTAACAAAAGAAACGTAAGCACAATTCTAGAAAGAAAACTCAAACAAAATGAATGGTAGCATAAGAACAAAACAATGTACTACTTGATTATTAATTAAAGTGTTGGAACAAGCAAATACACCCTAACAATATAAATGAAGCAAAGATAGCACACAAACAAGAAATAGAAACTAGAATTTAAAGACGATTTAGGGATATAGTGTATGAATTTAGTTCACTACAAAGCAAACCAAATATGGACCTAATTAATTCTACCCAATCAAAGCAAGCAAACAAAGAAAAACCCAAAAAAAAAATTTTTTTTAAGGTACTGTAGCACGGATGCTTCTGAGTTCCTGTAGCAAGTACTGTAGCAGGCGTGCATGACTTGTATCCTCACTTACCCCACAAATGTGACTCAATTTAGGTAGGGTAAGGCCTTAACAAGGTATAAGTGGATGGTTTGTGTCTCCCAATTTCAATTTAGGTAGGTAATGACTTAATATTTAAGTTGTCCAACAATGACTTTTGTGTTTTCTCAAGATAAGATCCCAAATCAAGTCAAAATGCCTTTAGGTTGTCCAGCAATTGTGTCTTCCAATTTCAATCTAGGTAGATATTGACTTAGTATGTAGGTTGTCCAATAATTTTGTGTCTACCAATTCAACTTAAGTAGGTAATGACCTTAACAATTTCTGACTTATCTTTCTTTAATAATGACCCTTTTTTTGTGTTGTATGATCTAATTAATAAGATCTAAGGCTGCAATGTCTGGATCTTTTTTTTTTTTTTTTTATCAAGAAACAAGCAAACAACAAGAATAATCAAAGATAGATCTTGAATTAGTCAAAAGGGTAACTAGAAAATGATGCAAACAGTAAGAAGATACAAAGAGAAAACTAGATTCAAGAAGATTTAAAGAGAAATTATCTAAATCCAACAAGATCTAAAGAGAAATTGTCTAGATCCAACAAGATCTAAAGAGATAATGTCTAGATCCAACAAGATCTAAAGAGATAATGTGTAGATCTCAGAATGAAAAGAAAACACGAAGATAAACAACAATGAATCCAACAACAAGAAAACTCAAATTCCTAACTAAGATAACAGAACTTACCCCAAAACTTTGATTTGGCTCTGATACTGATAAGGAACCGGGATCGGGAATCAAAGGAATGAGATGTAAGTTCGCCTCTATGGCACCCCACGTTTATAATGAAACGGAAACACCAATAATCGAGATTAAAACGCTCTATGGCACCCCACGTTTATAATGAAACGGTAACACCAATAATCGAGCAAAGAACAAGATAAACGCCACAAATGAATTGATAAGTTTACCTTAATTCTTGATGCAATTAGAGGATAGCAAATTCTCACAATCACTCTAATTAAGAAGAACATGCAAGAGCATGAGCAATTCTGCCTTTGATTCAAATTATGCCAAAAAAATCTCGTTTTACATCTTAAGGAGGCTATTTATATGCCTTAAACAAACATAACCCTAAAGAAGAGCATCTAACTAGGCTGCCCTAGGGCCAAACCACATGGGCTTAACTCTAAAACACAAAATAAAGTCATTTCCAGCCCAAAACAAACAACTTGATATTGGGCAGATTGCATGCATCATAAAACCAACCCAAAACAACTTAAATAAACACTATGAGCCCATATCCCTTACATATTAATTAGACCAAAACAAGCAACAAGGGATAAGAACACATCCAAGCCCACTAGGAAGCACCAATGGATCCATATCAGCAAAGGAGATAAATCAAGTACAGTCAAAGGATTAAAACCATACACAAGCTCAAATGGACTATAACCACTAGAAGAATGTATAGACCTATTATAAGCAAATTCAATGAAAGGCAAACAATCCTCCCAGGTTTTCAGATTCTTACCAACCACCGCTCTAAGCAAAGTACCTAGAGTTCTGTTAACTACCTCAGTTTGGCCATCCGTTTGGGGGTGACAAGTAGTAGAGTACAGCAACTTCGTACCAAGCTTACTCCATAAAACACGCCAAAAATGAGAAAGGAACTTGGCATCACGGTCTGAGACTATGGTGCGTGGCACCCCATGCAATCTCACAACCTCCCTGAAAAACAACTCAGCAACATGGACAGCATCATCACTCTTATGGCATGCAATGAAATGTGCCATCTTACTAAACCTATCCACAACAACAAAAATACTATCCCTACCTCGCTTTGTTCTGGGCAATCCAAGTACAAAATCCATAGAAACATCAGTCCAAGGCAAAGTAGGTACAGGTAAAGGCATATAAAGGCCATGAGGCATAGATTTAGACTTAGCTTGCTTACATGCTATGCACACACCACACAATTTCTCTACATCTCTACGCATTTGTGGCCAAAAGAAATGTTCAGCAAGTATATCATATGTCTTAAGAATCCCAAAATGCCCCATAAGTCCCCCACAATGTGATTCTAACACAAGCAATTCACACATAGAACATTTGGGTATACAAAGTTTATTTCCTTTAAATAAAAACCCCTCATGCCTAAAGAACTTGTTGAAGGCCCCATGTTCACATGCACTCCAAATAAGACCGAAGTCATCATCATCAACATACAAGGATTTTATATGCTCAAATCCTAACAACTTAGCATTAAGAGTAGTAATTAAAGCATACCTCCTAGAAAGTGCATCAGCCACAATATTTTCTTTTCCTTGCTTGTATTTAATCACAAAAGGAAACTGTTCAATGAACTCAACCCACTTACCATGTCTCTTGTTCAACTTACCTTGTCCCTTGAGGTGCTTTAAAGATTCATGGTCAGTGTGTATGACAAATTCTTTGGGTAGAAGGTAATGTTGCCATACCTCCAATGCTCTCACTAAAGCATACAGCTCCTTGTCATAGGTTGAATAATTGAGCTGCGCCCCATTGAGTTTCTCACTGAAATAGGCAATAGGCTTTCGTTCCTGCATCAACACTGCACCAATAACTACACCAGAGGCGTCACACTCAATCTCAAATGTTTTATCAAAGTTAGGTAAAACTAAAATAGGAGCAGAACAAAGAATGGATTTTAAAGTATCAAACACCCTTTGTTGCGCTTCCCCCCATTTGAACCCAACTTCCTTCTTTACCACCTCTGTGAGTGGGGCTACAATGGTAGAGAAGTCCTTCACAAAGCTTCGGTAGAAGCTTGCTAGGCCATGGAAACTCCTCACCTCAGATATAGATTTAGGAGTTGGCCATTCTCGAATTGCTTTAAGCTTCTCCTCATCAACCTCAATCCCCTGTGCACTCACAACAAAACCAAGAAAAACAAGCCTATCTATGCAAAAAGTGCATTTCTGTAGCTTAGCATATAACTTTTCAGCTCTCAAAGTTATCAATACTAACCTAACATGCTCAACATGGTCATCAATAGATTGGCTATAAATCAGTATATCATCAAAATAAACCACAACAAATTTGCCTAGAAAAGCACGTAAGATATGGTTCATTAATCTCATGAAAGTACTAGGTGCATTAGTTAGACCAAATGGCATAACCATCCACTCATATAAACCATATTTAGTCTTAAAGGCAGTTTTCCATTCATCACCTAACTTCATTCTGATTTGATGATATCCACTCATTAAGTCAATTTTAGAAAAGTACTTACTACCATGCAGTTCATCTAGCATATCATCTAGCCTAGGAATTGGATGGCGATACTTAACTGTGATTTTGTTGACAGCTCGGCAGTCAACACAAATCCTCCAAGAACCGTCCTTCTTAGGCACAAGTAATACAGGAACTGCACATGGGCTCATACTCTCCCTCACAAATCCCTTAGACAACAGGTCATCAACTTGGCGCTGCAACTCCTTAGTCTCCATGGGGTTGCTCCTATATGCTGGCCTGTTAGGAATTGTAGCTCCAGGCACAAAGTCAATCTGATGCTCAATGCCTCTTAGGGGTGGCAGTCCGCTAGGCATTTCATCAGGAAACACATCAGAAAACTCCTGCAATAAAGAAACAAAACTAGAAGGCAAAGAAGAAGTGTCAATGTTAGTCAAATTAAGCAAAATTTCCTTAAACCGAATCATTAAGATTGGTCTACCCTCACTAACACTACTGCGAATCTCTCTCTCTTTTACATACATGTTTTGTTTCTTTCTTCCTTCTCTTGTTGTTTTACTCACCAATGGGCCATTCAATTGTTTCTTTTCACTCTTGGCCTCTTTTTCCCTGTTTTCTTTATCTTTATTTTCTCCCTCCCCCTGAATACAATTCTGCCCCTCACTTTCTAATATCCTCTTTTGGTCCATATAGACCTCAGGTGGTGTCAAAGGAGCTAGAACCACATGTTTACCCAAATAGGTAAGAGAGAACCGGTTGGTGTACCCATCATGCTGGACTCGCCTGTCGTATTGCCATGGGCGGCCTAGAAGAATATGCCCAGCTAGCATAGGTACTACATCACAAGTGACCTCATCCTTGTACCATCCAATGGAGAATGGCACCTTCACCTGCTTGTTTACTCTTACAGAACCCATATCATTGAGCCATTGAAGCTTATATGGCCTTGGGTGCTGTACACATGTCAAACCCAATTTCTGCACCATGCTCAAACTAGCTACATTAGTGCAACTTCCACTATCAATAATTAAAAGACATACCTTGTTAAGTACCAAGCATCTAGTATGGAAAATATTCTCTCTTTGTTCTAAGCTCTCCTCTTGAACTTGCATGTTGAGAACTCGCTTGGTAACTAGTAACTGTCCCATCTCAGGTTGTAAAACTTCTTCATCAACCTCATCATCATCATGGCAGTCCTCAAGTGGCGGCATTGGGTTTTCTTCATCCTCAGATTCAGAATAGGTGTAGCCATCTCGAATCACTATTACCCTTTTGTTAGGGCATTGAGAAGATATATGGCCCTTCCCAAGACATTTGAAACATTTGATGTCTCCACTAGGAGTAGTGGAACTTGATCCCTTTGAATGAGTTGGAGCGTTGGGCATGAATGCCTTAGATATTGAATCTGCCCCCTTTTGTGTAGAGCTTTGAAACTCCTTTTTCTCTTCCCTTTTAGGCCATCTAGCAGCCCGAGAGTTACTGTTGTTGTTGGCAGCCCTATATGATGTGGTGCTCTTCCCTTTTCTCTGCTTCTCTAACTTCATAGCCATATTCAACATCTCCTCCATGGAATCATACCTGTACATTTCTAGTGCATCAGCTATGTCCTTATTAAGGCCACCTAGGAATCTAGCCATAGTCACCTCCTCATTCTCCTCAATATGTGCTCTAGCCATGCACATCTCCATATCTTTATGGTAGTCTTCTACTGATTTGGCTCCTTGGACAAGTCTATGAAGTTTCTGATGTAACTCTCTAAAATAATGCTCAGGAAGAAAACGTTTTCTCATTACCTCCTTCATGTCCTCCCAATTGTGGATAGGTCGTCGTCCCACTTTTCTTCGGCTTTGATTAAGTTGATCCCACCAAAACAGAGCATAATCTTGGAATTCTAAGGCTGCAATCTTCACCTTTTTCTCCTCAGTATACCTATTGCATTCGAAGATCATCTCAACCTTCCTCTCCCATTCCAAGTATTCATCTGCATTGTTTCGGCCTTTGAAAGGTGGCACCTTGAGTTTGATGTTACCCAAGTTACCATCTAATGGCGTATCAACCTCTTCTTCATCCTCCCCATAGTAGGTTTCATTTCTATAAACACGGCCTCTACCAATCCCTCTTCCTCTTCCTCTGTTATTTCTACCTCCTCTTGCCCACGGGGGCTCTCTATGCCATTCATCATTCTCTTCTTCATACTCTTCATGCCAAGGTTGTCTAGAGTGCTCTTTGGAAGTGGTTGCACCCCTCCTTGTGGCATTAGGGTCATGTCTTTCTGTCCTTTGTTCTTGAAGTTCCAGTCTATCATTAAAACTCTCCATAAGCCTAGTGATTCGCCCCATCTCTCCAGAAAAGGCATCTAGAAAGGCTTGTAGTTTTGGATCTTCAACTTTGAGAGGGCTGTCATTCTTATCTCTAGATGAATCAGACATCCTGAAATAGAATAACAAACACAAAAACTAAAGGAAATGGTTAGTTGATCACTCCCTCACGTGTTTCTCTCTTTATTTGGCTTTTTCACAATATGTGGGTTTCACTCCAGCCTTTTACCACTCTTTCCACTTGAATAATTGCACTTCAGAATCCCAAAGTTGCTACAAAAATCAAGAGAAAGTTAGGAAAGCAAAGAATATAATCAAGTAATGCACAAACTCTAACAAGAATTCACAACATTTTGAATGGCAATACAAGAACAAGAAGGTGTATTGCTTGAAGTTAATAAACTAAAGTGAAGGAACAAGCAAATAACACTTTAGCAATGAAAAGAGGCAAAGCACGGGCGTGCTGGAACGGCACGGGCAAGTTTTGGACTTCCAGAGGCAAGCACGGGGTGTGCTATGTTTGGCACGGGCGTGCTTGGACTTCCAGAAGCAAGCACGGGCTGATTAGAGAGGTAGCACGGGCGTGCTTCTCCCAGCCTACAGAATCGCCTGGACTTCCAGAGGCGAGCACGGGCAGGCGCACGGGCGTGCTTCTCTCTGGACGTGTGAGGTCCAAAATTTCCTAACTACTAAGCTCTAATTGTTCCACACAAACAAATAATAGATTACTAGAATCAACAAATAGACAATTCTGGACAAGATGCACGAAGTTAATTCACTACAAAGTAAAATTAACTATGGACCTAATCAATCTAATTATCAAAGCTAGTATTCAAGAAAATTTCCCAAGGACAATATGTAACTATAGCAGTGCTAGGTTATCAATTCACTTTAGTGCACAATTTCAGGTTGTCACAAGTCAATTCTCAAGCTTCATACAAGCACATAGTTTGCTAGCATATAATTCTCAGGTCAAACGAATAACAATTCTTTTTTTTTTTTTTTCAATGCGAATTGGCAGCAAAATATAAACAAAGATTCCTTTTCTTTTTTTCGTTTTTTTTTTTTTTTTTTTTAAATCCCTAACCCTAGGATAGATTGAAATCCACAACCACAGTGCTCTGATACCAGATAATATGATCCTAGCTAATTAACAAGTACTCTTGCAAATCAACAAGGTAATCTAGCGGAAAGCATGCAATCACGGAAGTACCCGTCAATCCCTTTAACCCCCAAGTACTCTTGAAGAGAGAAAAACAAGGAATTTAGAACAAGAATCAGAAACTTACCTTCAAGTACTCTTGAAAACAACTCTGAAATTCTTGGCGCAATTAATCTTGTAGAACTCACAAGCCTAATTACTAAGGTAGATATGGTGCTGTTCATGCAAGGATGAAGAACACGGTTTGTTCTTGAAGAACAAAGAAAAACACGTTGGTTTTAATTCAAATTAATGTTGGCTGCCGTGCAGCTCTTTACAATGCAATATAAATAACCTAAGCTAACCCTAATTTAGCTATTAACTTAAGTTAGCCCAGGCCTAAACCTAATGTGGCCCAAATGGGCTTAATTAAATACAAGTCCAAAGCTAACTAATTAAAACAAGCTTGACTTAAACATTAACTAATCTAGGATTGGCCCAACTCTGGAAAATAAGCCCAACCAGCCTTACACTTAATTAATTAAGTCCACTAATAGAATTTAAATAAAAGCAAGACAAATGGCCAGAGGCCCTACACAGCCCATACTTAAGCTCATAATAAAATAACATCCTCCTAAATTTGCCTAAGTATAGAACCATGTAGAATGCATCAATGGGCAGCCTCTTTGCACGCCTCAAGCACCATAACAAGCTTTGGTGCTTCTTCAAGTTCAATCTCACATCTTGCATAATTATGATCTTGAAGCTCCAATGTGATTTGTTCTTGAGTAAATGCATTCAAGGCTGTTCGTAGCTTGGTTGCACGAGCTCTTGTGATTGGTCCCTCGGGTAGAGCTAAAGGATCCTTCATCTTGCTCCCTTGATCTGTATCAGTTTACCTTGATTCTTGATGCAATTAGAAGAATACAATCTCACACCCTCTAAAGCAAGAACACGCCAAAGCATGAAGAAGAAGTCTCTCTTTATTAATTGATTGAATAATAATCTCTATAATTACAAAATAACAAGCTATTTATAGTAATCTAAGAGGTCCAGATCCTTAAAGGATTTAGAGTTAGCTAAGGAGTAGGATTTAGCAAATCTAAACCAACTAAGGATATGACTAACAAAATCATAACAACTTAAGGATTTGGATATCTAATCCAAATCTACTAAAGATTGATTAAATCTAAACAAAATAAGGCTAAAATAATCAAGGGTGGCCGAATTATAGGAGGCCCAACCCATTAACATTGCAAAAACTCAAAATAAACTAACTAAAATTTCAAGAGGCAGAGACGTGCACGGCCTGGGGCGTGCCAATCCGCACGGGCGTGCTTTAATGTAAGTTGCTCCTCACAAGAGGCAGAGGCGTGCACGGTCTGGGGTGTGCTAGTTGGCACGGGCGTGCCCGTCAATGTAAGACTTCCTTCGCGAGAGGCAGAGGCGTGCACGGTCTGGGGCGTGCTAGTTGGCACGGGTGATATCACCAACCACCTATGAAGCTCAAGGGAACAAGGACCACAACAATGGCAATCCATTAGCACTTCCTAGTGGACCAATTACAAGGAGCCGTGCAAAGAATTATGGAGCAACCATGTCCTTATACATTCAAGAACAAATCACACAAGAGCTCCATGACCTTGCTTTCAACAAGTGCTATGAAGAACTTAAAGGAACACCTAAGTTTCTCACATTAATAGAAGCACAAGTTGAGTGGGAACCATGCTTGGTTAGCACGCCCGTGCAAGGTGGCACGCCCCAGACCGTGCACTCTTCTGCCTCTCGCGAAGGAAACTCATACATGCGCGCACGCCCGTGCCAACTAGCACGCCCCAGACCGTGCACCCTTCTGCCTCTCGCGAAGGAAACTCATACATGCGCGCACGCCCGTGCGCCTTGGCACGCCTTGGACCGTGCAACTGTCTGCCTCTCATTAAACTAGTTAGCTTATTTTGTGTTTTTACAATGCTAATGGGTTGGGCCTCCAATATTTTGGCCACCCTTGAATAATTAGCCTTATTTTGATTAGATTTAGTCAATCTTTAGTGGATTTGGATTAGATCTCCAAAATCTTAAGTAGTTATGATTTTTGTTAGTCAACTCCTTAGTTGGTTTAGATTTGCTAAATCCTACTCCTTAGCTAACTCTAAATCCTCTAAGGATCTGGACCTCTTAGATTAGTATAAATAGCTTGTTATTTTGTAATTAAACATGAATTATTCAATCAATTAAAGAGAGATTTTCTTCTTCCATGCCTTTGGCGTGTTCATGTTTTAGAGAGTGTGAGATTGCATTCTTCTAATTGCATCAAGAATCAAGGTAAACTTATCAATCTAATTGTGGCGTTTATCTTATTCTTTTTCTCTATTATTGGTGTTCTTGTTTCTTTAAGCTTTGGGTGCCATAGAGAGGGGTTTAGTTTGATCTTGGATCTCTTCCAAAAAACTTGTCATAGAGTTCATGGAATTTATTTCCATAGGGTTCCGCGTCAGTTTGGTATCAGAGCCAAAGATTAAGGTAAATTCTTATTTATCTTAGCTCTAGGGTTTTTGTTTATTTGTTTTCTTGTTCATCTTGTTCTTGTGTTTGTTTTCTTGTTCATCTTGCTTCTTTTGTGTTTGTTTCCTTTTGTTTAGTTTCAATTCGTTTTTGCTTCAATTAAATTTAGTAATTTCGTTCTTGTTTCAATTCTGGAAGTTTGATCTTAGATATTGTTGAATAAAAAAAAAAAAAAGAGTATAGAAAAAAATTTCGTCCACCATTGAAATTTGCTTGTGTGGATCTTGATTTGTTCCTGAATCCAAGGGATTTGATCCTAATTCAAAGGGATTTTACCTTATTTTGTGGCATTATTCCTAATCCTTATGAGATTTGACCATATTTTGTGGGATTGTGCCTAATCCTTAGAAGATTTGACCATATTTTGTGGGATTGTGCCTAATCCTAAGGGATTTGACCATATTTTATGGGATTTAGTTTATCCACTATAATCTTGTGATAAAATCCAATCTTAACTACTTGTGGATAAGATAACAAAAATTAGTTGACCATATCTTTTGAGATTGAGCAAAATCTACTACAATCCTTGTCAAATCTAAGAATCCTACTTAAATTGGGTTGCATTGAAAAGGGACACAAGGTAGCACGCCCGTGCTTCACCTCAAGCATACCCGTGCATGTTTCTGACTTCCACTTGTTGGACTAGGCCTATTTAAGCACGCCCGTGCTCCATCTAGCACGCCCGTGCTCGATTCTATCCATTGTTTTCTTTTGTTTTTCTTTGATTGCTTGCTTTGTTTTGGGTAGAATTAATTAGGTCCATATTTGGTTTGCTTTGTAGTAAGCTAAATTCATACATTATATCCTAATATTGTCTTTTAAATTCTAGTTTCTTTGTTTTTGTGTGAGCTTTCTATTTCTTCTATTACATTGTTAGGGTGTGTTTGCTTGTTTACTACACTCTAATTGATAATTAAAGTAGTGCATTGTTTATGTTCTTGTGCTACTATCCATCTCGTTTTGAGTCTTCTTTCTAGAATTTGTGCTTGCTTTCATTGTTAAGTTTTATTCCTTGATTGTAAACGTACTTTTGAGTTGAATTGGTTGGCCAAGATTCTGAAGTTCAATTGGAAGAATTGCAAGGAGTGATTAAAGAGTGTAAACACGTGAGGGAGTGAATTACAATAACTCAAATCTTTTGTGTTTTCTCTTTGAATACTAACCATGAGTTCAGGCAAATCTGGAGATGAGAGTCCAATTCATGATCCTCAAATGAAAGTATTCATGTAAGCAATTCAAGGACAGTTTAGAACCTTCAACAATCTTTTCCTAGACATGAAGGAGGAATTGCAAGAGATAAGAGCTTCACGAAACTCTAATACAACAAGAGCTCGTCCACAAACTAGATTTCAAGCTCATGATGATGAAGATACTGCAGAAACCAATTTCAATAAAATTGATGGAGACTTGGGATCAATTAAGATGAGGATTCCAGAATTCAAAGGCAACAACAATGCTGAAGAATTCCTTGAATGGGAGAGAAAGGTAAAACAAATCTTTGAATGCCATAACTATTCTCAAGAAAAGAAATCCCATCTTGCTGCTGTTGAATTCAAAGGTTATGCCATGTTTTGGTGGGAACAATTGTTATTGAAAAGAAGAAGAAAGGGATTGCGACCTGTACCACCATGGGAGATCATGAAAGAGCTAATGCACCAAAAGTTTGTCCCTACTCATTACTTTAGGGATTTACACAATAAATTAGCAAGGATGGTGCAAGGAGGAAGGAGTGTGGAAGAATACTACAAGGAGATGGAGATTTGCATGGCTAGAGCCAAGATTGAGGAAGAAGAGCAAATCTGATAAGGATCCGGGATCGAAAATCAAAGGAATGAGATGTAAGTTCGCCTCTATGGCACCCCACGTTTATAATGAAATGGAAACACCAATAATCGAGATTAAAATGCTCTATGGCACCCCACGTTTATAATGAAACGGTAACACCAATAATCGAGCAAAGAACAAGATAAACGCCACAAATGAATTGATAAGTTTACCTTAATTCTTGATGCAATTAGAGGATAGCAAATTCTCACAATCACTCTAATTAAGAAGAACATGCAAGAGCATGAACAATTCTGCCTTTGATTCAAATTATGCCAAAAATCTCGTTTTACATCTTAAGGAGGCTATTTATATGCCTTAAACAAACATAACCCTAAAGAAGAGCATCTAACTAGGCTGCCCTAGGGCCAAAACACATGCGCTTAACTCTAAAACACAAAATAAAGTCATTTCCAGCCCAAAACAAACAACTTGATATTGGGCAGATTGCATGCATCATAAAACCAACCCAAAACAACTTAAATAAACACTATGAGCCCATATCCCTTACATATTAATTAGACCAAAACAAGCAACAAGGGATAAGAACACATCCAAGCCCACTAGGAAGCACCAATGGATCCATATCAAAATCACCATGTCACGATTCCTTGGGGGTCTCAATAAAGACATTGCTGATGCTTTAGAGATGTATAGGTATGAAAGCTTAGAGGAGATGGTAGATATGGCCATGAAACTTGAAAGACAGAAAAAAGGGAGATCCAACACCAATAAGTATTCCAACAACACATGGGGATCTAAATGGCCTAAAGAAGGTGAGAAGAAGGAATTTAGAGGTTCTAATTCTCAAAGGACAGATTCAACTTCAAAAGGTGAAGAAGCTGTCCAAACTCCATTTAAAAGCAACAAAGGTACTTCTAACTCTACAACCCCTTCTAGAGAAATTAAATGCTTTAAATGTTTGGGGAAAGGGCATTATGCATCTCAATGTCCAAATAAAAGGGTTATGATTGTTAAAGATGATGGGAATGTTAGTTCTGAATCTGTATGTAGTGATTATGATGATATGCCTAAATTACTTGATGATAATGATGATGATGATTCAGAAAATTTGATACTTCCTGAACATGGAGAAGCTTTGGTTGCTAGGCGTGCTTTGAACATGCATGTTAAAGAAGAAAGCCTTGAGCAACGTGAGAACATATTTCACACTAGATGTTTGATTAGTGGAAAAGTGTGTACTCTTATCATTGATGGGGGTAGTTGCACTAATGTTGCTAGTGTAAACATGGTAAACAAACTGAACTTGACTTGTCTCAATCATCCTAAACCTTATAGGTTGCAATGGTTGAATGATTGTGGGGAAGTGAAAGTAACTAAACAGGTACTTGTGCCATTTTCTATTGGATGGTATGAAGATGAAATTTTGTGTGATATAGTACCTATGCAAGCTAGACATCTATTGTTGGGAAGACCATGGCAATATGATAGAAGAGCACTTCATGATGGATTCCACAATCGATATTCTTTGATTCATAAGGGGAAAAAGGTGGTTCTTGTGCCTTTATCACCTCAAGAGGTTTATGAAGACCAAAGAAAGATACTTGAGAGAGAGAGAGAGGTTTCGGCCTTGAGAGAACAAAAGAGAGAAGATAGTAAGAATGAGGGAAAAGAGGCCACAAAAATAACAAAACAAATTAATGGCCCAATTGTGAGAGAAAAAGAAAGAGAGGAGAAAAAGAAACAGACTTTTTATGCAAGAGCTGGAGAGATTAAGTGTGCTATTGCCTTGGAGAAGCCCATATTGCTTCTAAGGTATAAAGAGGTTTTACTTGCTGAAACTAACACTAACCTTGATAGTTTGCCTTCTATGTTTGTTTCTATGTTGCAGGAATTTGACGATGTCTTTCCTAGTGAATTACCTAGTGGTTTACTACCTTTAAGAGGAATAGAACATCAAATTGACTTCATTCCTGGAGTTGCAAAGGCAAGTTGATGAACTTATGGAGAAAGGTTTGGTGAGAGAAAGCATGAGCCCGTGTGTCGTTCCCGTGCTTCTAGTACCTAAAAAGGATGGAACATGGCGCATGTGTGTTGATTGTAGAGCGGTCAACAAAATCACTGTAAAGTATAGACACCCTATCCCTAGACTTGATGATATGTTAGATGAAATGCATGGGGCAACTTACTTTACTAAAATTGATTTAATGAGTGGTTACCATCAAATTAGAATGCAACCAGGTGATGAATGGAAAACTGCTTTTAAAACTAAGTATGGTTTGTATGAATGGTTAGTTATGCCTTTTGGACTATCTAATGCACCTAGTACTTTTATGAGGCTTATGAACCATGTATTGCGTGCCTTCTTAGGAAAATTTGTGGTTGTATACTTTGATGATATACTCATCTATAGCAAGTCTCTTAATGATCATATTGAGCATGTTAGGATAGTATTACAAACTTTGAGGACTGAAAAGTTGTATGCTAAACTTAACAAATGCACATTTAGTATAGATAGACTTGTATTTCTTAGTTTTATTGTGAGTGCACAGGGTATTGAAGTAGATGAGGATGATATGGATCAACCATCACTCAACCATGGAGCTCAAGGGAGCAAGGAGAACAACATAGGAGATCCATTAGTGTTTCCTAGTGGGCCAATTACAAGAAGTCAAGCAAAGAGATATGGGGCAGCCATATCCTTATATGTTCAAGCCCAAATTACACAAGAGCTTCATGATGTGGCATTTAACAAGTGTTATGTGGAACTTGAAGGCAAACCTAAGCTTCTTACAATGTTGGAGACATGTGCTGTTGGTGTAGCACACTCTAGCCATGCTAATATGTAAGGGATGTGGGCTTGGACGTGTTCTTATTTCTTGTTGCTGATTTTTCTCTTTAGATCTTCTTGGATCTGGACTTTTTCTTTTAGATGTTCTTGGATCTGAGTTTTCTCTTTGGATCTTCTTGTTGTTTGTTTGTTTATTAAATAAAAAATAAAAAAAAATCAATTGATTACGTTATCAAGAATTTATAAGTTATTAAATACCAAATCTAGAGATTTGTTTGTCTTCTTGAATCTTGTTGATAAAAAAAAAAAAAGAGAGAGAGGTAAGTCAAATCTTGTTAAAGTCATTACCTACCTATGTTGAATTGGGAGACACAAAAGTCATTGCTGGATATTCTAAATATAAAACCATTACCTACCTAAATTGAATTGGGAGACACAAAATTCATTGTTGGTTACCTACCTAAGTTGAATTGGGAGACACAAAAGTCATTGTTGGACAACCTAAATATTAAGTCATTACCTACCTAAATTGAAATTGGGAGACACAAACCATCCACTTATACCTTGTTAAGACCTTACCCTACCTAAATTGGGTCACATTTGTGGGTTAAGTGAGGATACAAGCCAAGCACGTCTGCTACAGTAACTTGCTACAGGAACTCAGAAGCAAACTTGCTACAGTACCTTTAAAAAAAAAAAAATTTTTTTTTGGGTTTTCTTTGTTTGCTTGCTTTGATTGGGTAGAATTAATTAGGTCCATATTTGGTTTGCTTTGTAGTAAACTAAATTCATACACTATATCCCTAAATTGTCTTTTAAATTCTAGTTTCTAGTTCTTGTTTGTGTGCTATCTTTGCTTCATTTATATTGTTAGGGTGTATTTGCTTGTTCCAACACTCTAATTAATAATCAAGTAGTACATTGTTTTGTTCTTGTGCTACCATTCATTTTGTTTGAGTTTTCTTTCTAGAATTGTGCTTACGTTTCTTTTGTTAAGGTTTATTTTCCTTGTGTTCTAAACGTGCTTTGAGATTGATTGGTTGGCCTAAAATTCTGAAGTACAATTGGAGGATTTGCAAGGAGTGATTGAGGAGTGTAAACACGTGAGGGAGTGCTTTATCACTAACTCAATTCTTTTTCGTGTTTTCTATTCTTGAATAGTAACCATGAGTTCAGGCACATCTGGAGATGGTAACGGAGATGGAAATCCAATTAGAGATCCTCAACTAAAGTTGTTCATGGAATCTATCCAAGGACAATTTAGAACCTTCAATAATCTCTTTCAAGACATGAGGGAAGAATTGCAAGAGATGAAGGCTTCACAAAGCTCTAATGCCACTAGAGCCCGTCCCCAAGTTAGAATTCAAACCCATGATAATGAGGAAACTGAAGATACTAATCCTAATAAAATTGATGGAGACTTGGGAGCAATCAAAATGAGGATCCCAGAATTCAATGGCAACAACAATGCTGAAGAATACCTTGAATGGGAGAGAAAGGTAGAACAAATCTTTGAATGCCATAATTATTCCCAGGAGAAGAAATCCCATCTTGCAGCTGTGGAGTTCAAAGGATATGCTATGTTTTGGTGGGAACAATTGCTACTAAAAAGAAGAAGTAGGGGGATGCGACCGGTACCACCATGGGAGATCATGAAGGAATTAATGCACCAAAAGTTTGTCCCTGCTCATTACTTTAGGGATTTACACAACAAACTAGCAAGAATGGTGCAAGGAGGGAGGAGCGTGGAAGAGTACTATAAGGAGATGGAGATTTGCATGGCAAGAGCCAAGATTGAGGAAGATGTCCAAATTACCATGTCACGATTCCTTGGAGGTCTAAATAGTGATATTGCTGATGCTTTGGAGATGTATCGCTATGATACACTAGAAGAGATGGTAGATATGGCCATGAAGCTAGAAAGGCAGAAAAAGGGAAAGTCTACCAATAAATATTCCAACAATACTTTGGGAACCAAATGGTCCAAAGGAGGAGAGAAGAGAGATTTCAAAGGTCCTAGTTTCCAAAGAACGGAATCAGTTTCGAAAGGTAAAGAGGTTGCCCAAACTACATTCAAAGGAAACAAAGGTACTTCTAACTCTATAAACCCTGCTAGAGAAATTAAATGCTTTAAGTGTTTAGGAAAAGGGCATATTGCATCTCAATGTCCTAATAAAAGGGTTATGATTGTTAGGGAAGATGGAAATGTTAGTTCTGAATCCGAATGTAGTGATTGTGATGATATGCCTCATTTGCATGATGTTGATAATGATAATTCAGATGAGGATGAGCATAACTTATTGTTTGCTGAACGTGGAGAATCTCTGGTTGTTAGGCGAGTTTTGAATATGCATGTTAAGGAGGAGAGCCTTGAACAACGTGAGAACATATTTCACACTAGATGCTTGATACATGGAAAAGTGTGCTTGCTTATTATTGATGGGGGTAGTTGCACTAATGTTGCTAGTGTGAGTATGGTGAATAAGTTGAATTTGGCATGTCTTAAACATCCTAAACCTTATAGATTACAATGGTTGAATGATGGTGGAGAGGTGAAGGTGACACGCCAGGTGCTTGTGCCATTCTCCATTGGATGGTACAAAGATGAGATTTTGTGTGATGTAGTACCGATGCAGGCAGGCCATCTATTGTTGGGAAGGCCATGGCAATATGATCGAAAGGCACTACATGATGGGTTCTTTAACCGATACTCTTTGGTTCATAAGGGGAAGAAGGTGACTCTTGTTCCATTATCACCTCAAGAAGTGTACACCGATCAGAAGAAAATATTTGAGAGAGAGAGAGAAACTTCAGCTTTGAGGGAAAATGAGAGTGAGACATAGCTAGAGAGGTTAAGTGTGCCATAGCCTTGAGGCAACCCGTGTTGCTTCTTAGGTTCAAGGAAATTTTGTTTTCTAACGCTGACACTAATCTTGATGGTTTACCTCCTGTGTTTGTTTCTATGTTACAGGAATTCACTGATGTTTTTCCAGAGGAGCTACCTAGTGGATTACCGCCTTTGAGAGGGATAGAACATCAGATTGATTTCATTCCTGGCTCCACCATTCCAAATCGACTAGCCTATCGAAGCAATCCAACGGAGACAAAGGAGTTGCAGAGGCAAGTTGATGAGCTTATGGAGAAAGGATTGGTGCGAGAGAGCATGAGTCCTTGTGCCGTTCCAGTACTTTTAGTACCCAAAAAGGATGGTACATGGCGAATGTGTATTGACTGCAGGGCGGTCAACAAAATCACTGTAAAGTATAGACACCCTATTCCTAGACTTGATGACATGTTAGATGAGTTGTGTGGGTCTACTTACTTTACAAAGATCGATTTAATGAGTGGTTATCATCAAATTCGAATGCAACCAGGTGATGAATGGAAAACTGCTTTCAAAACTAAGTATGGTTTGTATGAATGGTTAGTTATGCCTTTTGGATTGTCTAATGCACCTAGTACTTTCATGAGGCTTATGAACCATGTTTTACGTGCTTTCTTAGGAAAATTTGTAGTTGTGTACTTTGATGATATACTTGTTTATAGCAAGTCTCTTAATGATCATGTTGGGCATGTTAGGCTAGTATTACAAGCTTTGAGAACTGAACAATTGTATGCTAAGCTTAAGAAATGCACATTTTGTATAGATAGACTTGTGTTTCTTGGTTTTGTTGTGAGTGCGCAGGGTATAGAGGTGGATGACGAGAAAGTGAAAGCTATCAAGGAATGGCCGACGCCGAAATCAACTTCAGATGTACGAAGTTTCCATGGGTTGGCAAGTTTCTACTGACGGTTTGTACAAGATTTCTCTTCAATTGCCGCACCACTCACGGAGGTAATTAAAAAGGAAGTTGGGTTCAAGTGGGGAGAGGAACAACAGAAAGCATTTGACATGCTTAAAGGAAAGTTGACATCCGCTCCAATACTTTCTTTACCTAATTTTGAGAACACCTTTGAAATTGAGTGTGATGCTTCTGGTGTAGGTATTGGAGGAGTGTTGATGCAAGAGAAGAAGCCAATTGCCTATTTCAGTGAGAAGTTGAATGGAGCACAACTCAATTACTCGACCTATGACAAGGAGCTATATGCCTTGGTGAGGACTTTGAACGTATGGCAACACTACTTATTACCTAAGGAGTTTGTCATTCACACTGATCATGAAGCCCTAAAACACTTGAAGGGTCAAGGTAAGCTCAACAAGCGACATGGTAAGTGGGTTTAGTTCATTGAACAATTCCCTTACGTTATTAAATACAAGCATGGAAAGGATAACATTGTTGCTGATGCATTGTCACGGAGACATGCTTTACTTACTACTCTTAGTTCTAAGTTGCTAGGATTCGAGTATGTTAAGGATTTGTATGTGTCTGATTCTGATTTTGGCAATGTGTATTTGGCATATGAACATGGAGCATTTGACAAATTTTATCGACATGAAGGATATTTGTTTAAGGGCAGTAAACTTTGTGTTCCTAAATGCTATATGCGTGATTTGCTTGTACTTGAGTCTCATTGTGGGGGATTGATGGGACATTTTGGGGTACATAAGACTTATGACATGTTGAATGAACATTTTTATTGGCCTCATATGCGTAAAGATGTCGAGAAAGTTTGTGATTCTTGTCTTACTTGTAAACAGGCCAAGTCTAAGTCTATGCCTCATGGCTTGTATATGCCTTTACCAGTTCCTAGTTCACCTTGGGTTGATATATCTATGGATTTTGTACTTGGATTACCTAGGACTAGGCATGGTAGAGACAGTATATTTGTAGTGGTTGATAGGTTCAGCAAAATGGCTCATTTCATTCCTTGTCATAAAACTGATGATGCTATTCATGTTGCTGAATTGTTCTTTAGAGAGGTGGTACGATTAAATGGAGTTCCACGGACTATCGTTTCTGATAGGGATGCTAAGTTCCTTTAACATTTTTGGAAGGTTTTGTGGGGTAAGCTAGGTACAAAATTACTTTATTCTACTACTTGTCATCCACAAACAGATGGACAAACTGAAGTTGTGAATAGGACTTTAGGAACTTTACTTCGTGCTATAGTGGGTAAAAATTTGAAAACTTGGGAGGATTGTTTGCCATTTATTGAATTTGCATATAATCGAAGCATACATTCTACTTCAGGTTTTACTCCATTTGAACTTGTTTATGGATTTAACCCACTAACTGTTTTGGATCTTGTTCCTTTACCTTTACATGAGCTCTCTAGTCTAGATGGTGATAAAAAGGCTGAATTGGTGAAGTCTTTACATGAGAAGGCTCGAGCAAATATTGAAAAGAGGAACAAACAGTATGCTGACAAGGCAAACAAAGGAAGGAAGAAGCTGGTGTTTGCACCTGGAGATTGGGTTTGGGTGCACCTTCGGAAGGAGAGGTTTCCCAACCAACGAAAGTCTAAGCTAGATGCACGTGGAGATGGTCCATTCCAAGTCTTGGAACGCATCAATGACAACGCCTACAAGATAGACTTGCCAGGTGAATATGGTGTTTCCGCTACCTTTAACGTTAGTGATTTGTCTCCTTTTGACATGGATGCAGATTTGAGGACAAATCTTTTTGAGGAAGGAGGGAATGATATGGATCAACCATAACCATGGAGCTCAAGGGAGCAAGGAGAACAACATAGGAGATCCATTAGTGTTTCCTAGTGGGCCAATTACAAGAAGTCAAGCAAAGAGATATGGGGCAGCCATATCCTTATATGTTCAAGCCCAAATTACACAAGAGCTTCATGATGTGGCATTTAACAAGTGTTATGTGGAACTTGAAGGCAAACCTAAGCTTCTTACAATGTTGGAGACATGTGCTGTTGGTGTAGCACACTCTAGCCATGCTAATATGTAAGGGATGTGGGCTCGGACGTGTTCTTATTTCTTGTTGCTTGTTTTGGTCTAATTACTATGTAAGGGATATGGGCTTATAGTGTTTGTTTTAAGTTGTTTTGGGCTAATTTTATATGCATGCAATCTGCCCAATATTAAGTTGTCTATTTTGGGTTGGAAATGATTCTATTTTGTGTGTAATAGTTAGGCCCATGTGTTTTGGCCTTAGGGCAGCCTAGTTAGATACTCTTCTTTAAATTTAGGGTTGTTTGAGGCATATAAATAGCCTCCTTAAGATGTAAAACGGGATTTTTGGCATAATTTGAATCAAAGGCAGAATTGTTCATGCTCTTGCATGTTCTTCTTAATTAGAGTGATTGTGAGAATTTGCTATCCTCTAATTGCATCAAGAATTAAGGTAAACTTATCAATTCATTTGTGGCGTTTATCTTGTTCTTTGCTCGATTATTGGTGTTACCGTTTCATTATAAACGTGGTGATACGGATCCACTACCACCAACCACCTATGGAGTTCAAGGGAACAAGAACCACAATAATGGCAATCCATTAGCACTTCCTAATGGACCAATTACAAGGAGTCGTGCAAAGAAGTATGGAGCAACCATGTCCTTACACATTCAAGAACAAGTTACAAAAGAGCTCCATGACCTTGCTTTCAACAAGTGCTATGAAGAACTTGAAGGAACACCTAAATTTCTCACATTAATAGAAGCACATGTTGAATGGGAACATGAATTGGTTAGCACGCCCGTGCTAGATGGCACACCCCAAGCCGTGCCCTCGTCTGACTTGCTGAGGAAAACAACTACCTTGAAGCACACCCCGTGCCAAATAGCACACCCAGGCCGTGCTTCCCTCTGACTCTGAAGCACCCCCGTGCCAAATAGCACACCTTGGCCGTGCTTCCCTCTGACTCTCACGAGGGAACTCCTACATTGAAGCACGCCCGTGCCAAATAGCACACCCAGGCCGTGCTTGTCCCTGCCTATCATTAAGTTAGTTAGCTTATTTTGAGTTTTTGCTTTGCTAATGGGTTGGGCCTCCAATATTTCGGCCACCCTTGAATAATTAGCCTTATTTTGATTAGATTTAGTCAATCTTTAGTGGATTTGGATTAGATCTCCAAATCCTTAAGTTGTTATGATTTTGTTAGTCAACTCCTTAGTTGGTTTAGATTTGCTAATCCTACTCCTTAGCTAACTCTAAATCCTCTAAGGATCTGGACCTCTTAGATTAGTATAAATAGCTTGTTATTTTGTAATTAAACAACAATTATTCAATGAATTAAAGACTATTTCTTCATGCTTTGGCGTGTTGGCTTTAGAGAGAGTGTGAGATTGCATTCTTCTAATTGCATCAAGAATCAAGGTAAACTTATCAATTCTTTGTGGCGTTTATCTTATTCTTTTACTCTATTATTGGTGTTCTCGCTTCTTTAAGCTTTGGGTGCCATAGAGGGGAGTTTATTCTAGATCTTTGATCTCTTCCAAAACTTGTCATTGAGTTCATGAAATTTATTTTCATTGGGTTCCGCGTCAGTTTGGTATCAGAGCCAAGCCTTGTCCCTCTGGCCGGTGGTGGGGCAAACCTCAGCGAGGACGCTGAGTCCCTAAGGGGGGGTGTATGTGACATCCCAGGTTTGGGGCACAACACCTTAGGCGAATCCCACATCGGCTACGCACAAGGTGGAAGTCCTATACATAAAGGGTGGCAACCTTGAACCAGTGTGACGCGTTTTGGGCTGGCAGAGCGGAGGTTTCCCTGGCCCAGAAACAAAACCGTGAGGGTTCAGGCCAGGTTTGGCACCCAAAGCGAACAATATCACACTAGGGCTGGGCTGTTACAATTTGGTATCAGAGCATGAGGCCCTAAAACACTTATTACCTAAAGAATTTGTCATCCATACTGACCATGAGGCCCTAAAACACTTGAAGGGTCAAGGTAAGCTTAATAAAAGGCATGGTAAGTGGGTTGAATTTATTGAACAATTTCCATATGTGATTAAATACAAGCATGGAAAAGACAATGTTGTTGCTGATGCATTATCAAGAAGATATACTCTAATTACTGCTCTTAGTTCTAAATTGCTTGGATTTGAGTATGTTAAAGAATTGTATGTGAATGATTCTGATTTTGGCAACATATATGTAGCATGTGAACATGGAGCATTTGATAAGTTCTATAGACATGATGGATATTTGTTTAAGGGCAGCAAACTTTGTGTGCCTAAATGTTCTATGCGTGAATTGCTTGTGCTTGAATCTCATAGTGGGGGATTGATGGGACACTTTGGGGTACATAAGACTTATGATATGTTAAATGAACACTTTTATTGGCCTCACATGATTAAAGATGTAGAGAGGGTTTGTAACTCTTGTATTACTTGTAAACAGGCCAAATCTAAGTCTATGCCTCATGGATTATACATGCCTTTACCTGTTCCTAGTTCTCCTTGGATTGATATATCTATGGACTTTGTACTTGGATTACCTAGGACTAAACGTGGTAAAGATAGCATATTTGTTGTTGTTGATAGATTTAGCAAGATGGCTCATTTCATTCCTTGTCATAAAACTGATGATGCCAATAATATTGCTGAATTATTCTTTAAAGAAGTGGTAAGATTGCATGGGGTACCAAGAACTATTGTTTCTGATAGGGATGCAAAGTTCCTTTCACACTTTTGGAGAGTATTGTGGGGTAAGCTTGGAACTAAATTGCTTTATTCTACAACTTGTCATCCACAAACGGATGGACAAACTGAAGTTGTAAATAGAACCTTAGGAACATTGCTTCGTGCCATTGTGGGTAAGAACTTAAAAACTTGGGAAGATTGTTTGCCATTCATTGAGTTTGCATATAATCGTAGAATACATTCTACCTCAGGTTTTAGTCCATTTGAACTTGTTTATGGCTTTAATCTACTAACTGTATTAGATCTTGTTCCTTTACCATTGAATGAACTTTCTAATCTAGATGGTGATAAAAAGGCAGAATTGGTGAAGTCTTTACATGAGAAGGCTAGAGCCAACATAGAAAAGAGGAACAAGCAATATGCTGAAAGAGCAAACAAGGGCAGAAAGAAGTTGGTATTCATGCCAGGTGATTGGGTTTGGGTACACTTTCGCAAGGAAAGATTTCCCAACCAAAGGAAGAGTAAGCTAGATGCACGTGGAGATGGTCCATTCCAAGTCTTAGAGCGCATCAATGACAATGCCTACAAAATAGACTTGCCAGGTGAGTATGGTGTTTCTGCAACTTTTAATGTTAGTGATTTGTCTCCCTTTGACATGGATGCAGATTTGAGGACAAATCTTTTTAAAGAAGGGGGGGATGATACGGATCCACTACCACCAACCACCTATGGAGTTCAAGGGAACAAGAACCACAACAATGGCAATCCATTAGCACTTCCTAATGGACCAATTACAAGGAGTCGTGCAAAGAAGTATGGAGCAACCATGTCCTTACACATTCAAGAACAAGTTACAAAAGAGCTCCATGACCTTGCTTTTCAACAAGTGCTATGAAGAACTTGAAGGAACACCTAAATTTCTCACATTAATAGAAGCACATGTTGAATGGGAACATGAATTGGTTAGCACGCCCGTGCTAGATGGCACACCCCAAGCCGTGCCCTCGTCTGACTTGCTGAGGAAAACAACTACCTTGAAGCACACCCCGTGCCAAATAGCACACCCAGGCCGTGCTTCCCTCTGACTCTGAAGCACCCCCGTGCCAAATAGCACACCCTGGCCGTGCTTCCCTCTGACTCTCACGAGGGAACTCCTACATTGAAGCACGCCCGTGCCAAATAGCACACCCAGGCCATGCTTGTCCCTGCGTATCATTAAGTTAGTTAGCTTATTTTGAGTTTTTGCTTTGCTAATGGGTTGGGCCTCCAATATTTCGGCCACCCTTGAATAATTAGCCTTATTTTGATTAGATTTAGTCAATCTTTAGTGGATTTGGATTAGATCTCCAAATCCTTAAGTTGTTATGATTTTGTTAGTCAACTCCTTAGTTGGTTTAGATTTGCTAATCCTACTCCTTAGCTAACTCTAAATCCTCTAAGGATCTGGACCTCTTAGATTAGTATAAATAGCTTGTTATTTTGTAATTAAACATGAATTATTCAATCAATTAAAGAGAGATTTTCTTCTTCCATGCCTTTGGCGTGTTCATGTTTTTAGAGAGTGTGAGATTGCATTCTTCTAATTGCATCAAGAATCAAGGTAAACTTATCAATCTAATTATGGCGTTTATCTTATTCTTTTTCTCTACTATTGGTGTTCTTGCTTCTTTAAGCTTTGGGTGGATCTCTTCCAAAAAACTTGTCATAGAGTTCATGGAATTTATTTCCATAGGGTTCCGCGTCAACGGGCGTGCTTCAAGTCAAGTGTTGTTTCTTGAGAGGCAGAAGCTTGCACGGCCTGGGGCGTGCCACCTTGCATAGAGACGTGCTAACCAAGCACAGGTTAGGCTTGTCATATGTTGGAAATTCAGGTTCCAACTCAACACGTGCTTCCATTAATGTGAGAAACTTAGGTGTTCCTTCAAGTTCTTCATAGCACTTGTTGAAAGCAAGATCATGGAACTCTTGTGTGCCTTGTTCTTGAATGTATAAGGACATGGTTGCTCCATATTTCTTTGCACGGCTCCTTGTAATTGGTCCACTAGGAGGTACTAATGGATTGCCATTGTTGTGGTCCTTGTTCCCTTGAGCTCCATAGGTGGTTGGTGGATCCGTATCACCTTCTAGTTCTGTTTCTTTGTTGCAGGAGTTCTCTAATGGTGAGGAAAAACCTACAATGGTGAAGGAGATGCACGCTAAGACTAGGGTTCATATGGGCATGAAGAACAAAGGCTATGCCAACCATACCAACAAGGGAAGGAGGTATGTTGTGTTTAAACCTGGAGAGTGGGTTTGGGCACATTTTCACAAGGAAGGATTTTCCAACCAAAGGAAGATTAAGCTCGATGAACATAGAGATGGACCATTCCAAGTCTTGGAGCACATCAATGACAACAACTACAAGATGGACTTGATACGACCCTAGCCAATTAACAAGTACTCTTGCAAATCAACAAGGAACATCTAGCGGAAAGCATGCAATCTCGGAAGTACCCGACAATCCCTTTAACCCCCAAGTACTCTTGAAGAGAGAAAGCAAGGAATTTAGAACAAGAATCAGAAACTTACCTTCAAGTACTCTTGAAAACAACTCTGAAATTCTTGGTGCAATTAATCTTGTAGAACTCACAAGCTTAACTACTAAGGATATTTTGGTTCTATGAAGAACACAATCTGTTCTTGAAAGAACAAGAAGAAAACGTTTTGTTTTGATTTCAATTCAATGGTGGCTGCTGTGCAACTCTTACAACATTATAAGTAACCTAAGCTAACCCTAATTTAGCTATTAACTTAAGTTAGCCCAAGCTTATCCCTAATGTGGCCCAAATGGGCTTAATTAAATACAAGTCCAAGCTAACTACTTAAAACAATCCTGACTTAAACATTAACTAACTTAGGCTGGCCCTAATCTAGAAAATAAGCCCAACCAACCTTACACTTAATTAATTAAGTCCACTAAAAGAATTTAAACAAAATAGGGCAAATGGGCTGAAGGCCCTACACAACCCATACTTAAGCTCATAATAAGATAACAACCTCCTAAATTTGCCTAAGTATAGAATCATGTAAAATGCATCAAATGGCAGTGACGCAGAACCCAATGAAAATAAATTTCATGAACTCAATGACAAGTTTTGGAAGAGATCAAAGATCTAGAATAAACTCCCCTCTATGGCACCCAAAGCTTAATGAAGCAAGAACACCAATAATAGAGTAAAAGAATAAGATAAACGCCACAAAGAATTGATAAGTTTACCTTGATTCTTGATGCAATTAGAAGAATGCAATCTCACACTCTCTAAAAACATGAACACGCCAAAGGCATGGAAGAAGAAAAATCTCTCTTTTAATTGATTGAATAATTGATGTTATATTTACAAAATAACAAGCTATTTATACTAATCTAAGAGGTCCAGATCCTTAAAGGATTTAGAGTTAGCTAAGGAGTAGGATTTAGCAAATCTAAACCAACTAAGGATAAGACTAATAAAATCATAACAACTTAAGGATTTGGAGATCTAATCCAAATCCACTAAAGATTGACTAAATCTAATCAAAATAAGGCTAATTATTCAAGGGTGGACGAAATATTGGAGGCCCAACCCATTAACAAAGTAAAAACCCAAAATAAGCTAACTAACTAAATCAGAGGCAGGGACAAGCACGGCCTGGGTGTGTTATTTGGCACGGGCGTGCTTCAATGTAAAGGTTCCCTCGTGAGAGTCAGAGGGAAGCACGGCCCGGGTGTGCTATTTGGCACGGGCGTGCTTCAATGTAGAGGTTCCCTCGTGAGAGTCAGAGGGAAGCACGGCCAGGGTGTGCTATTTGGCACGGGGGTGCTTCAGAGTCAGAGGGAAGCACGGCCTGGGTGTGCTATTTGGCACGGGGTGTGCTTCAAGGTAGTTGTTTTCCTCAGCAAGTCAGACGAGGGCACGGCCTGGGGTGTGCCATCTAGCACGGGCGTGCTAACCAATTCATGTTCCCATTCAACATGTGCTTCTATTAATGTGAGAAACTTAGGTGTTCCTTCAAGTTCTTCATAGCACTTATTGAAAGCAAGGTCATGGAGCTCTTTTGTAACTTGTTCTTGAATGTGTAAGGACATGGTTGCTCCATACTTCTTTGCACGGCTCCTTGTAATTGGTCCACTAGGAAGTGCTAATGGATTGTCATTGTTGTGGTCCTTGTTCCCTTGAGCTCCATAGGTGGTTGGTGATAGTGGATCCGTATCATCCGCCCCTTCTTTAAAAAGATTTGTCCTCAAATCTGCATCCATGTCAAAGGGAGACAAATCACTAACATTAAAAGTTGCAGAAACACCATACTCACCTGGCAAGTCTATCTTGTAGGCATTGTCATTGATTCGCTCTAAGACTAGGAATGGACCATCTCCACGTGCATCTAGCTTACTCTTCCTTCGGTTGGGAAATCTTTCCTTGCGAAAGTGTACCCAAACCCAATCACCTGATATAAGCACTAACTTCTTCCTGCCCTTGTTGGCTTTATTAGCATATTGCTTGTTCCTCTTTTCTATGTTGGCTCTAGCCTTCTCATGTAAGGACTTCACCAATTCTGCCTTTTTATCACCATCTAAATTAGAAAGTTCATTCAAAGGTAAAGGAACAAGATCTAATACAGTTAGTGGATTAAAGCCATAAACAAGTTCAAATGGACTAAAACCTGAAGTAGAATGTATGCTACGATTATATGCAAATTCAATGAATGGCAAGCAATCTTCCCAAGTTTTTAAGTTCTTACCCACAATGGCACGAAGTAATGTTCCTAAAGTCCTATTCACAACTTCAGTTTGTCCATCTGTTTGTGGATGACATGTTGTAGAATAAAGCAATTTAGTTCCAAGCTTACCCCACAAAACTCTCCAAAAGTGTGAAAGAAACTTTGCATCCCTATCAGAAACTATAGTTCTTGGTACCCCATGTAATCTTACTACTTCTCTAAAGAATAGATCAGCAATATTAATGGCATCATCAGTTTTATGACAAGGAATAAAATGAGCCATCTTGCTAACCTATCAACAACAACAAATATGCTATCTTTACCACGCTTAGTCCTAGGTAATCTAAGTACAAAGTCCATAGATATATCAATCCAAGGAGAACTAGGAACAGGTAAAGGCATGTATAATCCATGAGGCATAGACTTAAATTTGGCCTGTTTACAAGCAATACAAGAATTACAAACTCTTTCTACATCTTTAATCATATGAGGCCAATAAAAGTGTTCATTCAACATATCATAAGTCTTATGTACCCCAAAGTGTCCCATCAATCCCCCACTATGAGATTCAAGCACAAGCAATTCACGCATAGAACATTTAGGCACACAAAGTTTGCTGCCCTTAAATAAATATCCATCATGCCTATAGAACTTATCAAATGCTCCATGTTCACATGCTACATATATGTTGCCAAAGTCAGAATCATTCACATATAAGTCCTTAACATACTCAAATCCAAGTAATTTAGAACTAAGAGCAGTAATTAGAGTATATCTTCTTGACAATGCATCAGCAACAACATTATCTTTTCCATGCTTGTATTTAATCACATATGGAAATTGTTCAATAAATTCAACCCACTTACCATGTCTTTTATTGAGCTTACCTTGACCCTTCAAGTGTTTTAGGGCCTCATGGTCAGTATGGATGACAAACTCTTTAGGTAATAAGTAGTGTTGCCAAACATGTAAAGTTCTTACCAAGGCATAAAGCTCTTTGTCATAGGTTGAGTAGTTGAGTTGTGCTCCATTCAACTTCTCACTAAAGTAGGCAATTGGCTTCTTTTCTTGCATTAGGACAGCCCCAATTCCCACTCCAGAAGCATCACACTCAATCTCAAAAGTATTCTCAAAATTAGGCAAAGAAAGTATAGGTGCAGAAGTTAACTTCCCTTTAAGCGTGTCAAACGCCCTTTGTTGCTCTTCTTCCCACTTGAACCCAACTTCCTTTTTGATTATTTCTGTTAGTGGTGCTGCAATTGAAGAGAAATCTTTAACAAACCTCCTATAGAAGCTTGCCAACCCATGAAAACTCCTAACTTCAAAAACTGATTTGGGAGTTGGCCACTCTTTGATGGCTTTAACTTTCTCCTCATCTACTTCAATACCCTGTGCACTCACAATAAATCCAAGAAACACAAGTCTATCTATACAAAATGTGCATTTGTTAAGTTTAGCATACAACTTTTCAGTCCTTAAAGTTTGTAACACTATCCTAACATGCTCAATATGATCATTAAGAGACTTGCTATAGATGAGTATATCATCAAAGTATACAACCACAAACTTTCCTAAGAAGGCACGCAATACATGGTTCATAAGCCTCATAAAAGTACTAGGTGCATTAGATAATCCAAAAGGCATAACTAACCATTCATACAAACCATACTTAGTTTTAAAAGCAGTTTTCCATTCATCACCTGGTTGCATTCTAATTTGATGGTATCCACTCATTAAATCAATTTTAGTAAAGTAAGTTGCCCCATGCAATTCATCTAACATATCATCAAGTCTAGGGATAGGGTGTCTATACTTTACAGTGATTTTGTTGACCGCTCTACAATCAACACACATGCGCCATGTTCCATCCTTTTTAGGTACTAGAAGCACGGGAACGGCACACGGGCTCATGCTTTCTCTCACCAAACCTTTCTCCATAAGTTCATCAACTTGCCTTTGCAATTCCTTTGTTTCCATTGGATTGCTTCTATAGGCAGGCCTATTTGGAATGGTGGATCCAGGAATGAAGTCAATTTGATGTTCTATTCCTCTTAAAGGTGGTAAACCACTTGGTAGTTCACTAGGGAAGACATCATCAAATTCTTGCAACATAGAAACAAACATAGAAGGCAAACTTTCAAGGTTAGTGTTAGTTTCAGCAAATAAAACCTCTTTGTACCTTAGAAGCAATATGGGCTTCTCCAAGGCAATAGCACACTTAACCTCCCTAACTCTTGCATAAAAAGTCTGTTTCTTTTTTTCCTCTCTTTCTTTTTCTCTCACAATTGGGCCATTGATTTGTTTTGTTATTTTTGTGGCCTCTTTTCCCTCATTCTTTCTATCTTCTCTCTTTTGTTCTCTCGAAACCTCACTCTCTTTTTTTCTCAAGGCTGAAACCTCTCTCTCTCTCTCAACTATTTTTCTTTGATCTTCATATACTTCTTGAGGTGATAATGGCACAAGAACCACCTTTTTCCCCTTATGAATCAAAGAGTATCGATTGTGGAATCCATCATGATGTGCTCTTCTATCATATTGCCATGGTCTTCCCAACAATAGATGTCCAGCTTGCATAGGTACTATATCACACAAAATTTCATCTTCATACCATCCAATAGAAAATGGCACAAGTACCTGTTTAGTTACTTTGACTTCCCCACAATCATTCAACCATTGCAACCTATAAAAGGCTTAGGATGCTTGAGACAAATTAAGTTCAGTTTGTTTACCATGTTTACACTAGCAACATTAGTGCAACTACCCCCATCAATAATAAGAGTACACACTTTTCCACTAATCAAACATCTAGTGTGAAATATGTTCTCACGTTGCTCAAGGCTTTCTTCTTTGACATGCATGTTCAAAGCACGTCTAACAACCAAAGCTTCTCCATGTTCAGGAAGTATTAAATTTTCTAAATCATCATTATCATCATCTAAATTAGGCATATCATCATATAAATTAGGCATATCATCATAATCACTACATTCAGATTCAGAACTAATATTCCCGTCATCTTTAGCAATCATAACCCTTTTATTAGGACATTGAGATGCATAATGCCCTTTCCCCAAACATTTAAAACATTTAATTTCTCTAGAAGGGGTTGTAGAGTTAGAAGTACCTTTGTTGCTTTTGAATGGAGCTTGGACAGCCTCTTTACCTTTTGATGTTGAATCTGTCCTTTGGGAATTAGTGACACGGATCGAGTCAAAGGATGAGATGTAAGTTCCCCTCTATGGCACCCCACGTTTATAAGGAAACGGAAACACCAATAATCGAGATTAATCGCTCTATGGCACCCCACGTTTATAAGAAAACGGTAACACCAATAATCGAGCAAAGAACAAGATAAACGCCACAAACGAGTTGATAAGTTTACCTTAATTCTTGATGCAATTAGAGGAAGCAATCTCTCACTATCACTCTAAGCAAAGGAGAACAAGCAAAGCTTGAACAAATGTTGTTTATCAATATATCAAAGTTGTCTTATTACATGGAAGACAAGCTATTTATACTAAAACAAGAAATAGGCTCAATAAAGCATAAAACACACAAAACACGCCTAAGTCAGTAGGTTGCACGGTCCAGGGCGTGCGCAGTAACACGGGCGTGCGCAGTAGCACGGGCGTGCGCAGTAGCACGGGCACTGTAGCATGCACTGTAGCATGGTACTGTAGCACACTTAAAGAGTCAGTAGGTTGCACGGTCCAGGGCGTGCGCAGTAACACGGGCGTGCGCGCAGTAGCATGGGTACTGTAGCACTGTAGCATGTCACTGTAGCACTGTAGCTATTCTCCACTTAAAGAGTCAGAAGAGTGCACGGTCTAGTAGCACGGGCGTGCGCAGTAGCACGGGCACTGTAGCACGGGCGTGCGCAGTAGCATGGGTACTGTAGCAAGCGTGCTCTTCTCACCTTAGAGAGTCAGTAGAGTGCACGGTCTGGGGCGTGCTAGTTGGCACGGCCGTGCAACTGTAGAACACCAACTTCACATGCCACTAACAACATAAGAAGCCTAGGAATGCCTTCAAGTTCCTCACAACACTTGTTAAATGCCACATCATGAAGTTCTCGTGTTATTTGGGCTTGAACAAATAATGATACGGCTGCCCCATATCGTTTGGCACGGCTCCTTGTAATCGGTCCATTAGGAAGCACCAATGGATCTCCTTCATTGTTCATCATGCTTCCTTGGGTTTCAACGACAAGTGGTGATGGATCCGTATCATCCCCCCTTTCCTCAAAAAGATTTGTCCTCAAATCTGCATCCATGTCAAAAGGAGACAAATCACTAACGTTAAAGGTAGCGGAAACACCATACTCACCGGGCAAGTCTATCTTGTAGGCGTTGTCATTGACGCGTTCCAAGACTTGGAATGGACCATCTCCACGTGCATCTAGCTTAGACTTTCGTTGGTTGGGAAATCTCTCCTTCCGAAGGTGTACCCAAACCCAATCTCCAGGCGCAAACACTAGCTTCTTCCTTCCTTTATTGGCCTTGTCAGCATACTGTTTGTTCCACTTTTCAATATTTGTTCGAGCCTTCTCATGTAAAGACTTCACCAGTTTAGCTTTCTTTTCACCATCTAAACTAGAGAGCTCATGTAAAGGTAAAGGAACAAGATCCAAAACAGTTAGTGGGTTAAATCCATAAACAAGTTCAAATGGAGAAAAACCTGAAGTAGAATGTATGCTTCGATTATATGCAAATTCAATAAATGGCAAACAATCCTCCCAAGTTTTCAAATTTTTACCCACTATAGTACGAAGTAAAGTTCCTAAAGTCCTATTCACAACTTTAGTTTGTCCATCAGTTTGTGGATGACAAGTAGTAGAATAAAGTAATTTTGTACCTAGCTTACCCCACAAAACCCTCCAAAAATGTGAAAGAAACTTAGCATCCCTATCAGAAACGATAGTCCGTGGAACTCCATGTAATCGTACCACCTCTCTAAAGAATAATTCAGCAACATGAATAGCATCATCAGTTTTATGACAAGGAATGAAATGAGCCATTTTGCTGAACCTACCAACTACTACAAATATACTGTCTCTACCATGCCTAGTCTTAGGTAATCCAAGTACAAAATCCATAGATATATCAACCCAAGGTGAACTAGGAACTGGTAAAGGCATAGACTTAGACTTGGCCTGTTTACAAGTAAGACAAGAATTACAAACTTTCTCGACATCTTTTCGCATGTGAGGCCAATAAAAATGTTCATTCAACATGTCATAAGTCTTATGTACCCCAAAATGTCCCATCAATCCCCCACAGTGACACTCAAGTACAAGCAAATCACGCATAGAGCATTTAGGCACACAAAGTTTACTGCCCCTAAACAAATATCCTTCGTGTCGATAAAATTTATCAAATGCCCCATGTTCACATGCCAAATATACATTGTCAAAATCAGAGTCAGACGCATACAAATCCTTAACATACTCAAATCCTATCAATTTAGAGCTAAGAGTAGTAAGTAAAGTATATCTCCGTGACAATGCATCAGCAACAACGTTATCCTTTCCATGCTTGTATTTAATAACGTAAGGGAATTGTTCAATGAACTCAACCCACTTACCATGTCGCTTGTTGAGCTTACCTTGACCCTTCAAATGTTTTAGGGCTTCGTGATCAGTATGAATGACAAACTCTTTAGGTAGTAAGTAATGTTGCCATACACTTAAAGTTCTCACCAAGGCATATAACTCCTTATCATAGGTCGAGTAATTGAGTTGTGCTCCATTCAACTTCTCACTGAAATAGGCAATTGGCTTCTTCTCTTGCATCAGCACTCCTCCAATTCCTACACCAGAAGCATCACACTCAATTTCAAAGGTGTTCTCAAAGTTAGGTAAAGAAAGTATAGGAGCGGATGTCAACTTCCCTTTAAGAGTGTCAAACGCTTTCTGCTGTTCCTCGCCCCACTTGAACCCAACTTCCCTTTTAATTACCTCCGTGAGTGGTGCGGCAATCGAAGAGAAATCTTGTACAAACCGTCGGTAGAAACTTGCCAACCCATGGAAACTTCGCACATCCGAAGCTGATTTCGGCGTCGGCCATTCCTTGATAGCTTTCACTTTCTCTTCATCCACCTCTATTCCCTGTGCACTCACAACAAAACCAAGGAACACAAGTCTATCTATACAAAATGTGCACTTCTTAAGCTTAGCATACAATTGTTCAGTCCTCAAAGCTTGTAATACTAGCCTAACATGTGTAACATGATCATTCAAAGACTTGCTATAAACAAGTATATCATCAAAATATACAACTACAAATTTTCCTAAGAAAGCACGTAAAACATGATTCATAAGCCTCATGAAAGTACTAGGTGCATTAGACAATCCAAAAGGCATAACTAACCATTCATACAAGCCATACTTAGTTTTGAAAGCAGTTTTCCATTCATCACCTGGTTGCATTCGAATTTGATGATAACCGCTCATTAAATCAATCTTTGTAAAGTAAGTAGACCCACACAACTCATCTAACATGTCATCAAGTCTAGGTATAGGGTGTCTATACTTTACAGTGATTTTGTTGACCGCCCTGCAGTCAATGTACATTCGCCATGTACCATCCTTTTTAGGTACTAGAAGTACCGGAACGGCACAAGGACTCATACTCTCTCGCACCAATCCCTTCTCCATAAGCTCATCAACTTGCCTCTGCAACTCCTTTGTCTCCGTTGGATTGCTTCTATAGGCTGGTCGATTTGGAATGGTGGAGCCGGGAATGAAATCAATCTGATGTTCTATCCCTCTCAAAGGTGGTAATCCACTAGGCAGCTCCTCTGGAAAAACATCAGTGAATTCCTGTAACATAGAAACAAACACAGAAGGTAAACCATCAAGGTTAGTGTCAGTGTTAGAAAATAAAATTTCCTTGAACCTAAGAAGCAACACGGGTTGCCTCAAGGCTATGGCACACTTAACCTCTCTAGCTCTCGCATAAAAAGTGTGTTTCTTTCTCTCTCCTCTCGGTGTTTCACTCACCGTTGGGCCAATAATCTGTTTGGTATCTTTTATGGCCTCTTTCTTTTCAACCTCTCTTTTAACACTCTTTTGTTCTCTCGAACTGGAAGCCTCACTCCCATCTTCCCTCAAAGCTGAAGTCTCTCTCTCTCTCTCAAGTATTTTCTTCTGATCGGTGTACACTTCTTGAGGTGATAATGGAGCAAGAGTCACCTTCTTCCCCTTATGAACCAAAGAGTATCGATCAAAGAACCCATCATGTAGTGCCTTTCGATCATATTGCTATGGCCTTCCCAACAATAGATGGCCTGCCTGCATTGGTACTACATCACACAAAATTTCATCTTTGTACCATCCAATAGAAAACGGCACAAGCACCTGGCGTGTCACCTTCACCTCTCCACCATCATTCAACCATTGCAATCTATAAGGTTTAGGATGTTTAATAAGACATGCCAAATTCAACTTATTCACCATACTCACACTAGCAACATTAGTGCAACTACCCCCATCAATAATAAGCAAGCACACTTTTCCATGTATCAAGCATCTAGTGTGAAATATGTTCTCACGTTGTTCAAGGCTCTCCTCCTTAACATGCATATTCAAAACTCGCCTAACAACTAGAGATTCTCCACGTTCAGCAAACAATAAGTTATGCTCATCCTCATCTGACTTGTCATTATCAACATCATGCAAATGAGGCAAATCATCACAATCACTACATTCAGATTCAGAACTAATATTACCATCCTCCCTAACAATCATAACCCTTTTATTAGGACATTGAGATGCAATATGCCCTTTTCCTAAACACTTAAAGCATTTAATCTCTCTAGCAGGGTTTGTAGAGTTAGAAGTACCTTTGTTTCCCTTGAATGTAGTTTGGGCAACCTCTTTACCTTTCGAAACTGATTCCGTTCTGTGGAAACTAGGACCTTTGAGGTCTTTCTTCTCTCCTCCTTTGGACCATTTGTTTCCCAAAGTATTGCTGGAATATTTGTTGGTAGACTTTCCCTTTTTCTGCCTTTCTAGCTTCATGGCCATATCTACCATCTCTTCTAGTGTATCATAGCGATACATCTCCAAAGCATCAGCAATATCGCTATTTAGACCTCCAAGGAATCGTGACATGGTGATTTGGACATCTTCCTCAATCTTGGCTCTTGCCATACAAATCTCCATCTCCTTGTAGTACTCTTCCACGCTCCTCCCTCCTTGCACCATTCTTGCTAGTTTGTTGTGTAAATCCCTAAAGTAATGAGCAGGGACAAACTTTTGGTGCATTAATTCCTTCATGATCTCCCATGGTGGTACTGGTCGCATCCCCCTACTTCTTCTTTTTAGTAGCAATTGTTCCCACCAAAACATAGCATATCCTTTGAACTCCACAGCTGCAAGATGGGATTTCTTCTCCTGGGAATAATTATGGCATTCAAAGATTTGTTCTACCTTTCTCTCCCATTCAAGGTATTCTTCAGCATTGTTGTTGCCATTGAATTCTGGGATTCTCATCTTAATTGCTCCCAAGTCTCCATCAATTTTATTAGGATTAGTATCTTCAGCCTCCTCATCATCATGTGTTTGAGTTCTAACTTGGGGACGGGTTCTAGTGGCATTAGAGCTTTGTGAAGCCTTCATCTCTTGCAATTCTTCCCTCATGTCTTGAAAGAGATTATTGAAGGTTCTAAATTGTCCTTGGATAGATTCCATGAATAATTTTAGTTGAGGATCTCTAATTGGATTTCCATCTCCGTTACCACCTCCAGATGTGCCTGTACTCATGGTTAGTATTCAAGAATAGAAAACACGAAAAAGATTTGAGTTAGTGATAAAGCACTCCCTCACGTGTTTACACTCCTCAATCACTCCTTGCAATTCCTCCAATTGTACTTCAGAATCGTAGATCAACCAACCAACTCAAAAGTGCATTTAGAAACAAGGAAATAAATCTTAACAATGAAAGTAAGCACAAAATCTAGAAAGAAAAATCAAAACGATAATGGATGGTAGTACAAGGACAAGACTATGTACTACTTGATTATATTAATTTAGAGTGCAGTGAACAAACAAATACACCTTAATAATGTAATAGAAGCAAAGGAAGATCAAAATAAGAATTAAACAAACTAGAATTTAAAAGACGATTTACGAATATAATTTATGAACTCAGTTTACTACAAAGCAAACCAAATAAGGACTTATGTAATTCTACCCAAACAATGCCGCAAGCAATCAAGGAAAATCCCAATTTTTTTTTTTATAAGGTACTGTAGCACGAGTCACTGTAGCACGGGTGTGCTACTGTAGCACGGGCGTGCTAAGTAGAGGCACGGGCGTGCTTGACTTGTACCTTCACTTAACCCACAAATGTGACCTAATTTAGGTAGGGTAAGGCCTTAGCAAGGTATAAGTGGGTGTTTTGTGTCTCCCAATTCAATTTAGGTAGGTAATGATCATATTGTCCAACAATGCTTTTTGTGTCTCCCACTTCAAATTTGGTAGGTAATAATTAATTGTCCAACAATGCTTTTGTGTCCCCCAATTCAAATTTGGTAGGTAATAATTAGTTGTCGAACAATGATTTTTTTTTTTTTTTTTTTTTAAAAAAACAAACCTAAAGTCTTTCTCTTTTTCCTTTTTTTTTTTTTTTTTAAAATCAAGAACACTAGAAGAAAACTCAATGAATAACAAAGCAAAAACCCAGAATTTGGAATAAATCCAAAAGGATAATCGAACACTAAGCAAACACAAAGAAGAAAAGCAAGATGAAACCTAGATCCAAGAAGATCTAATAAGAAAAATTATAGATCCAAGATGATCTAAAGAGAAAAATCTAGATCCAACAAGTTCTAAAGAGACAATGTCTAGATCTAACAAGATCTAAAAGAAAAAATATCTAGATCTAACAAGATCTAAAGAGAAAAATCCAGATCTAGAATGAAAACAAGAATTTAGACAAACAACAATGGAATCCAACAACAAGAAAACTCAAATTCCTAAACTAAGATAACAAAACTTACCCCAAAACTTTGATTTGGCTCTGATACCAAATGACACGGATCGAGTCAAAGGATGAGATGTAAGTTCCCCTCTATGGCACCCCACGTTTATAAGGAAACGGAAACACCAATAATCGAGATTAATCGCTCTATGGCACCCCACGTTTATAAGAAAACGGTAACACCAATAATCGAGCAAAGAATAAGATAAACGCCACAAACGAGTTGATAAGTTTACCTTAATTCTTGATGCAATTAGAGGAAGCAATCTCTCACTATCACTCTAAGCAAAGGAGAACAAGCAAAGCTTGAACAAATGTTGTTTATCAATATATCAAAGTTGTCTTATTACATGGAAGACAAGCTATTTATACTAAAACAAGAAATAGGCTCAATAAAGCATAAAACACACAAAACACGCCTAAGTCAGTAGGTTGCACGGTCCAGGGCGTGCGCAGTAGCACGGGCGTGCGCAGTAGCACGGGCACTGTAGCACGGGCGTGCGCAGTAGCACGGGCACTGTAGCATGCACTGTAGCATGGTACTGTAGCACACTTAAAGAGTCAGTAGGTTGCACGGTCCAGGGCGTGCGCGCAGTAGCATGGGTACTGTAGCACTGTAGCATGTCACTGTAGCACTGTAGCAATTCTCCACTTAAAGAGTCAGAAGAGTGCACGGTCTAGTAGCACGGGCACTGTAGCACGGGCGTGCGCAGTAGCACGGGCACTGTAGCAAGCGTGCTCTTCTCACCTTAGAGAGTCAGTAGAGTGCACGGTCTGAGGCGTGCTAGTTGGCACGGCCGTGCAACTGTAGAACACCAACTTCACATGCCACTAACAACATAAGAAGCCTAGGAATGCCTTCAAGTTCCTCACAACACTTGTTAAATGCCACATCATGAAGTTCTCGTGTTATTTGGGCTTGAACAAATAATGATACGGCTGCCCCATATCGTTTGGCACGGCTCCTTGTAATCGGTCCATTAGGAAGCACCAATGGATCTCCTTCATTGTTCATCATGCTTCCTTGGGTTTCAACGACAAGTGGTGATGGATCCGTATCAATTAGAACCCTTAAATTCCCTCTTCTCACCTTCTTTAGGCCATTTAGATCCCCATGTGTTGCTGGAATACTTGTTGGTGGATCTCCCCTTTTTCTGTCTTTCAAGTTTCATGGCCATATCTATCATATCCTCCAATGTATCATACCTATACATCTCTAAAGCATCAGCAATGTCTTTATTGAGACCTCCAAGGAATCGTGACATGGTGATTTGCTCTTCCTCTTCAATCTTGGCCCTTGCCATGCAAATCTCCATCTCCTTGTAGTACTCTTCCACACTCCTTCCTCCTTGCACCATTCTAGCTAATTTGTTATGTAAATCCCTAAAGTAATGAGTAGGGACAAATTTTTGGTGCATTAGCTCTTTCATGAGATCCCATGGTGGTACGGGTCGTAATCCCTTCCTTCTTCTTTTCAATAGCAATTGTTCCCACCAAAACATAGCATATCCTTTGAATTCAACAGCAGCAAGATGAGATTTCTTTTCTTGAGAATAGTTATGGCATTCAAAGATTTGTTCTACCTTCCTTTCCCATTCAAGGTACTCTTCAGCATTGTTGTTGCCTTTGAATTCTGGAATCCTCATCTTAATTGATCCCAAGTCCCCATCAAGTTTATTAGGATTGGTCTCTTCACTCTCTTCAACATCATGGTCTTGAAATCTGGTTTGTGGATGAGTTCTAGTTGTATTAGAGCTTTGTGAAGCCTTTATCTCTTGCAATTCCTCCCTCATGTCTTGGACAAGATTATTGAAGGTTCTAAACTGTCATTGAATTGCTTCCATGAAAAGTTTTAATTGAGGATCATTACCATCTCCAGATTTGCCTGTACTCATGGTTAGTATTCAAAAGAAAACACAAAAGATTTGGGTTATTGATAAATCACTCCCTCACGTGTTTACACTCTTGAAATCACTCCTTGCAATTCTTCCAATTGAACTTCAGAATCTTAGTTCAACCAACCAACTCAAAGATCATGTTTAGAACAAGGAATAAAACTTAACAATGAAAAGCAAGCACAATTCTAGAATGAAGACTCAAAAAAGTGATGGATAGTAGCACAAGAACATAAACAATGCACTACTTTAATTATCAATTAGAGTGTAGTAAACAAGCAAACACACCCTAACAATGTAATAGAAGCAAAAGAAAGTTTAAACAAAAATAAAGAAAACTAGAATTTAAAAGACAATTACTGGATATAATGTAAGAATTTAGCTTACTACAAAGTAAACCAAATATGGACCTAATAATTCTACCCAAAACAAAGCAAGCAAACAAAGAAAAATCAAAAGAAAACAATGGACAGAATCGAGCACGGGCGTGCTAGATGGAGCACGGGCGTGTGTAATTAGGCCTATTCCGACAAGTGGTAGGCAAGATCTAGCACGGGTGTGCTTGAGGTGTAGTACGGGCGTGCTGCCTTGTGTCCCTTTTATTGTAACCCAATTCAAGTAGGATTCTTAGATTTGACAAGGATTGTAGTAGATTTTGCTCAATCTCAAAAGATATGGTCAACTAATTTCTGTTATCTTATCCACAAGTAGTTAAGATTGGATTTTATCACAAGATTATAGTGGATAACTAAATCCCATAAACTATGGTCAAATCCCCTTAGGATTAGGAACAATCCCACTAATTATGGTCAAATCTCCTAAGGATTAGGAATAATCCCACAAAATATGGCAAAATCCCACAAAATAAGGTAAAATCCCTTTGAAGTAGGATCAAATCCCTTGGATTCAGGAACAAAAACAAGATCCACACCAACAAACTTCAATGGTGGACGAATTTTTTTTTTTTATACTCTTTTTTTTTTTTTTTTTTTTTAGTCAACAAGATCTAAGATCTAAACTTCCAGACTTGAACAAGAACGAAATTTATGAAATTTAATTGAAGCAAAACGAATTGAAACTAAACAAAAGAAAACAAACACAAAAGAAACAAGATGAAGAAGAAAACAAACACAAGAAGAAGAAGAACAAGAAAACAAATAAACACAAACCCTAGAACTAAGATAAATAAGAATTTACCTTAATCTTTGGCTCTGATACCAAACTGACGCGGAACCCAATGAAAATAAATTTCATGAACTCAATGACAAGTTTTGGAAGAGATCAAAGATCTAGAATAAACTCCCCTCTATGGCACCCAAAGCTTAATGAAGTAAGAACACCAATAATAGTGACGCGGATCCGGGATCGGGAATTAAAGGAATGGGATATAAGTTCGCCTCTATGGCACCCCACGTTTATATTGAAACGGAAACACCAATAATCGAGATTAATAGCTCTATGGCACCCCACGTTTATAGTGAAACGGTAACACCAATAATCGAGCAAAGAACAAGATAAACGCCACAAACGAATTGATAAGTTTACCTTAATTCTTAATGCAATTAGAGGAAGCAATTTCTCACTATCACTCTAAGCAAGGAGAACAAGCAAAGCTTGAACAAATGAAGTTTATCAATATCTCAAAAGTTGTGTTTACAATGAAGATGAGAGTATTTATACTAAACCTAAACATATTAGGTTACAAAGATAACAAATAAAGCATAAAACATAAAATAGGCATGAGTCGCGCTCGCGCATTGTAGGTTCGCGCTCGCGACTTATGCTAACTAGCTCTCTGCCCCGCGAGTTGCGCTTCTCGCGCTCGCGCAGTGTAGGTTCGCGCTCGCGAGTATTGGTCGCGCTCGCGCATGTTAGGCTCGCGCTCGCGAGTTGCACGGCCTAACTCTCTGCCTCTCGTTTGCGCTTCTCGCGCTCGAGCAGTGTAGATTCGCGCTCGCGAGTGTTGGTCGCGCTCGCGCATGTGAGGCTCGCGCTCGCGAGTTGCGCGGCCTAACTCTCTGCCTCTCGTTTGCGCTTCTCGCGCTCGCGCAGGTCAAGCTCGCGCTCGCGAGTTGCACCAGTGTGTAGCAACTGTAGCAAAGTCAAGTTCAACTGTAGCAAAGTCAAACTTATTGGCACGGGCACTGTAGCAAAGTCAAACTTATTGGCACGGGCACTGTAGCAACATTAGGAGCCTAGGAATGCCTTCAAGTTCCTCACAACACGTGTTAAATGCGACATCATGAAGTTCTCGTGTTATTTGGGCTTGAACAAATAGTGATACGGCTGCTCCATATCGCTTGGCACGGCTCCTTGTAATCGGTCCAATAGGAAGCACCAATGGATCTCCTTCGTCGTTAGCCATGCTCCCTTGAGATCCAGCGACGAGTGATGATGGATCCGTATCAAATAGAGTAAAAGAATAAGATAAACGCCACAAAGAATTGATAAGTTTACCTTGATTCTTGACGCAATTAGAAGAATGCAATCTCACACTCTCTAAAAACATGAACACGCCAAAGGCATGGAAGAAGAAAAACCTCTCTTTTAATTGATTGAATAATTGATGTTATATTTACAAAATAACAAGCTATTTATACTAATCTAAGATGTCCAGATCCTTAAAGGATTTAGAGTTAGCGAAGGAGTAGGATTTAGCAAATCTAAACCAACTAAGGATAAGACTAATAAAATCATAACAACTTAAGGATTTGGAGATCTAATCCAAATCCACTAAAGATTGACTAAATCTAATCAAAATAAGGCTAATTATTCAAGGGTGGACGAAATATTGGAGGCCCAACCCATTAACAAAGTAAAAACCCAAAATAAGCTAACTAACTAAATGAGAGGCAGGGACAAGCACGGCCTGGGTGTGCTATTTGGCACGGGCGTGCTTCAATGTAAAGGTTCCCTCGTGAGAGTCAGAGGGAAGCACGGCCAGGGTGTGCTATTTGGCACGGGCGTGCTTCAATGTAGAGGTTCCCTCGTGAGAGTCAGAGGGAAGCACGGCCAGGGTGTGCTATTTGGCACGGGGGTGCTTTAGAGTCAGAGGGAAGCACGGCCTGGGTGTGCTATTTGGCACGGGGTGTGCTTCAAGGTAGTTGTTTTGCTCCGCAAGTCAGACGAGGGCACGGCCTGGGGTGTGCCATCTAGCACGGGCGTGCTAACCAATTCATGTTCCCATTCAACATGTGCTTCTATTAATGTGAGAAACTTAGGTGTTCCTTCAAGTTCTTCATAGCACTTGTTGAAAGCAAGGTCATGGAGCTCTTTTGTAACTTGTTCTTGAATGTGTAAGGACATGGTTGCTCCATACTTCTTTGCACGGCTCCTTGTAATTGGTCCACTAGGAAGTGCTAATGGATTGTCATTGTTGTGGTCCTTGTTCCCTTGAGCTCCATAGGTGGTTGGTGGTAGTGGATTCGTATCAGGCAGCCTCATTGCACGCCTCAAGCATCATAACAAGCTTTGGTGCTTCTTCAAGTTCAATCTCACATCTTGCATAATTATGATCTTGAAGCTCCAATGTGATTTATTCTTGAGCAAATGCATTCAAGGCTGTTCGTAGCTTGGTTGCACGAGCTCTTGTGATTGGCCCCACGGGTAGAGCTAGAGGATCCTTCACCTTGCTTCCTTGATCCGTATCATTCCCTCCCTCCTCAAAAAGATTTGTCCTCAAATCTGAATCATAATCAAATGGAGAAAGGTCAGAAACATTAAAGGTAGCAGCCACGCCATACTCACCTGGTAGATCAATCTTGTAGGCATTGTCATTGATCCTCTCCAACACTTGAAAAGGCCCATAACCTCGGGCAGCAAGCTTTCCTTTCCTTTGGTTTGGGAATCTTTCCTTCCTCATGTGCACCCAAACCCAATCGCCAGGTTGAAATACCACATGCCTCCTTCCCTTGTTGGCACGGTCAGCATAGCTTTTGTTCTTCATGTCTATATGAGCCCTAGCTTTAGCATGTATCTTCCGGATCAATTCAGCCTTCTTTCACCATCTAAGTTAGCAATTTCACTTAAAGGCAAAGGAAATAAATCAAGTACAGTTAAAGGATTAAAACCATACACAAGCTCAAATGGACTATAACCACTAGAAGAATGTATAGACCTATTATAAGCAAATTCAATGAAAGGCAAACAATCCTCCCAAGTTTTCAGATTCTTACCAACCACCGCTCTAAGTAAAGTACCTAGAGTTCTGTTAACTACCTCAGTCTGTCCATCCATTTGGGGATGACAAGTAGTAGAGTACAGCAACTTTGTACCAAGCTTACCCCATAAAACACGCCAAAAGTGAGAAAGGAATTTGGCATCACGGTCTGAGACTATGGTGCGTGGCACCCCATGCAATCTCACAACCTCCCTCCAATGCTCTCACTAGAGCATATAGCTCCTTGTCATAGGTTGAATAATTGAGTTGCGCTCCATTGAGTTTCTCACTGAAATAGGCAATAGGCTTTCTCTCCTGCATCAACACTGCACCAATACCTACACCAGAAGCGTCACACTCAATCTCAAATGTTTTATCAAAGTCAGGTAAAACTAAAATAGGAGCAGAACAAAGAATGGATTTTAAAGTATCAAATGCCCTTTGTTGCGCTTCCCCCCATTTGAACCCAACTTCCTTCTTTACCACCTCTGTGAGTGGGGCTGCTATAGTAGAGAAGTCCTTCACAAACCTCCGGTAGAAGCTTGCCAAGCCATGGAAACTCCTCACCTCAGATATAGATTTAGGAGTTGGCCATTCTCAAATTGCTTTAACCTTCTCCTCATCGACTTCAATCCCCTGTGCACTCACAACAAAACCAAGAAAAACAAGCCTATCTATGCAAAAAGTGCATTTCTGTAGTTTAGCATATAACTTTTCAGCTCTCAAAGTTATCAATACTAACCTAACATGCTCAATATGCTCATCAATAGATTGGCTATAAATCAGTATATCATCAAAATAAACCACAACAAATTTGCCTAGAAAAGCACGTAAGATATGGTTCATTAATCTCATGAAAGTACTAGGTGCATTTGTTAGACCAAATGGCATAACCATCCACTCATATAAACCATACTTAGTCTTAAAGGCAGTTTTCCATTCATCACCTAACTTCATTCTAATTTGATGATATCCACTCATTAAATCAATTTTCGAAAAGTATTTACTACCATGCAGTTCATCTAACATATCATCTAGCCTAGGAATTGGATGGCGATACTTAACTGTGATTTTGTTGACAGCTCGGCAGTCAACACACATCCTCCAAGAACCGTCCTTCTTAGGCACAAGTAATACAGGCACTGCACATGGGCTCATACTCTCCCTCACAAATCCCTTAGACAACAGGTCATCAACTTGGCGCTGCAACTCCTTAGTCTCCATGGGGTTGCTCCTATACGCTGGCCTATTAGGAATTGTGGCTCCGGGCACGAAGTCAATCTAATGCTCAATGCCTCTTAGGGGTGGTAGTCCGCTAGGCATTTCATCAGGAAACACATCAGAAAACTCCTGCAACAAAGAAACAAAACTAGGAGGCAAAGAAGAAGTGTCAATGTCAAGCAAATTAAGCAAAGTTTCCTTAAACCGAATCATTAAGATTGGTCTACCCTCACCAACACTGCTACGGATCTCTCTCTCTTTTACATACATGTTTTGTTTCTTTCTTCCCTCTCTTGGTGTTTCACTCACCAATGGGCCATTCAATTGTTTCTTTTCACTCTTGGCCTCTTTATCCCTTTTTTCTTGATCTTTATTTTCTCCCTCCCCCTGAATACAATTCTGCCCCTCACTTTCTAATATCCTCTTTTGGTCCAAATAGACCTCTTGTGGTGTTAAAGGAGCTAGAACCACATTTTTACCCAAATAGGCTAGGGAGAACCGGTTGGTGTACCCATCATGCTGGACTCGCCTGTCAAATTGCCATGGGCGGCCTAGAAGAATATGCCCAGCTAGCATAGGTACTACATCACAAGTGACCTCATCCTTGTACTTTCCAATGGAAAATGGCACCTTCACCTGCTTGTTTACTCTTACAGAACCCATATCATTTAGCCATTGAAGCTTATATGGCCTTGGGTGCTGCACACATGTCAAACCCAATTTCTGCACCATGCTCAAACTAGCTACATTAGTGCAACTTCCACTATCAATAATCAAAAGACATACCTTGTCAAGTACTAAGCACCTAGTATGGAAAATATTCTCTCTTTGTACTAAGCTCTCCTCTTGAACTTGCATGTTGAGAACTCGCCTAGTAACTAGTAATTGTCCCATCTCAGGTTGTAAAACTTCATCATCAACCTCATCATCATCATGACAGTCTTCAAGTGGTGGCATTGGGTTTTCTTCATCCTCAGATTCAGAATAGGTGTATCCATCCCTAATCACTATTACTCTCTTATTAGGGCATTGAGAAGATATATGGCCCTTCCCAAGACACTTGAAACATTTGATGTCTCTACTAGGAGTATTGGAACTTGAACCCTTTGAATAAGTTGGCACATTAGGCGTGAATGCCTTAGGCACTGAATCTGTCCCCTTTTGTGTAGAGCTTTGAAACTCCTTTTTCTCCTCCCTTTTAGGCCATCTAGCACCCCAAGAATTGCTGTTGTTGTTGGCAGCCCTATATGATGTGGTGCTCTTCCCTTTTCTCTGCTTCTCTACTGATGCACATCTCCATATCCTTATGATAGTCTTCTACTGATTTGGCTCCTTGGACGAGTCTATGAAGCTTCTGATGCAACTCCCTGAAATAATGCTCAGGAAGAAAACATTTTCTCATTACCTCCTTCATGTCTTCCCAATTGTGGATAGGTCGTCTTCCCACTTTTCTTCGACTCTGATTAAGTTGATCCCACCAAAATAGAGCATAGTCTTGGAACTCTAAGGCTGCAATTTTCACCTTTTTTTCTTCATTATACCTGTTGCATTCAAAGATCATCTCGACCTTCCTCTCCCATTCCAAGTATTCGTCTGCATTGTTTCGGCCTTTGAAAGGTGGCACCTTGAGTTTGATGTTACCCAAGTTACCATCTAATGGTGTGTCAACCTCTTCGTCATCCTCTCCATAGTAAGTTTCATTTATGTAAACACGGCCTCTACCAATCCCTCTTCCTCTTCCTCTATTATTTCTACCTCCTCTTGCCCACATAGGCTCTCTATGCCATTCATCATCCTCTTCTTCATACTCTTCATGCCAAGGTTGTCTAGAGTGCTCTTTGGAAGTGCTTGCACCCCTCCTTGTGGCATTAGGGTCATGTCTTTCTGTCTTTTGCTCTTGAATCTCCAGTCTGTCATTAAAGCTCTCCATAAGCCTAGTGATTCGTCCCATTTCTCCAGAGAAAGCATCTAGAAAGGCTTGTAGTTTTGGATCTTCAACTTTGAGAGGGCTATTATCCTTGTCTCTAGATGAATTAGACATCCTGAAATAAGATTGCAAAAATTAAGGAAATAGTTAGTTTATCACTCCCTCACGTGTTTCTCTCCTTATTTGGCTTTTTTTTTTTTTTTCAATATGTGGGTTTCACTCCAGCCTTTTACCACTCTTTCCACTTGAATAATTGCACTTCAGAATCCCAAAGTTGCTACAAAAGTCAAGAGAAAGTTAGGAAAAACAAAGAATATAATTAAGTAATGCACAAACTCTATCAAGAAATCACAATGTTTGAATGGCAATACAAGAATAAGAAAGGTGTATTGCTAGAAATCAATAAACTAAAGTGTAGGAACAAGCAAATAACACTTTAGCAATGTTAAATGAAGCAAAGATAGCACACAAACAAGAAATTGAAACTAGAATTTAAAAGACGATTTAGGGATATAGTGTATGAATTTAGTTCGCTACAAAGCAAACCAAATATGGACCTAATTAATTCTACCCAATCAAAGCAAGCAAACAAAGAAAACCCAAAAAAAAAAAAAAATTTTTTTTTTTAAGGTACTGTAGCAAGTTTGCTTCTGAGTTCCTGTAGCAAGTTACTGTAGCAGACGTTTTAAGGTACTGTAGCAAGTTTGCTTCTAAGTTCCTGTAGCAAGTTACTGTAGCACAACGTTTTTGATTTATATCCTCACTTAACCTACAAATGTGACCCAATTTAGGTAGGGTAAGGGCTTAACAAGGTATAAGTGGATGGTTTGTGTCTCCCAATTCAATTTAGGTAGGTAATGACTTAGTCCAACAATGACTTTTGTGTCTCCCAATTCAATTTTAGGTAGGTAATGACTTTGTCCAACAATGATTTTTGTGTCTCCCAATTCAATTTCAGGTAGGTAATGTCTTTAACAACCAATTCAGATCCAGATTTTTTTTTTTTTTTATCAAGAAATAAGCAAACAACAAGAATGTTCAAAGATAGATCTTGAATTAGTCAAAAGGGTAACTAGAAAATGATGCAAACAATAAGAAGATACAAAGAGAAAACTAGATTCAAGAAGATTTAAAGAGAAATTATCTAAATCCAACAAGATCTAAAGAGAAATTGTCTAGATCCAACAAGATCTAAAGAGATAATGTCTAGATCCAACAAGACCTAAAGAGATAATGTGTAGATCTCAGAATGAAAAGAAAACACGAAGATAAACAACAATGAATCCAACAACAAGAAAACTCAAATTCCTAACTAAGATAACAGAACTTACCCCAAAACTTTGATTTGGCTCTGATACCAGATGATATGACCCTAGCCAATTAACAAGTACTCTTGCAAATCAACAAGGAACATCTAGCGGAAAGCATGCAATCTCGGAAGTACCCGACAATCCCTTTAACCCCCAAGTACTCTTGAAGAGAGAAAGCAAGGAATTTAGAACAAGAATCAGAAACTTACCTTCAAGTACTCTTGAAAACAACTCTGAAATTCTTGGTGCAATTAATCTTGTAGAACTCACAAGCTTAACTACTAAGGATATTTTGGTTCTATGAAGAACACAATCTGTTCTTGAAAGAACAAGAAGAAAACGTTTTGTTTTGATTTCAATTCAATGGTGGCTGCTGTGCAACTCTTACAACATTATAAGTAACCTAAGCTAACCCTAATTTAGCTATTAACTTAAGTTAGCCCAAGCTTATCCCTAATGTGGCCCAAATGGGCTTAATTAAATACAAGTCCAAGCTAACTACTTAAAACAATCCTGACTTAAACATTAACTAACTTAGGCTGGCCCTACTCTAGAAAATAAGCCCAACCAACCTTACATTTAATTAATTAAGTCCACTAAAAGAATTTAAACAAAATAGGGCAAATGGGCTGAAGGCCCTACACAACCCATACTTAAGCTCATAATAAGATAACAACCTCCTAAATTTGCCTAAGTATAGAATCATGTAAAATGCATCAAATGACAGCCTCATTGCACGCCTCAAGCATCATAACAAGCTTTGGTGCTTCTTCAAGTTCAATCTCACATCTTGCATAATTATGATCTTGAAGCTCCAATGTGATTTGTTCTTGAGCAAATGCATTCAAGGCTGTTCGTAGCTTGGTTGCACGAGCTCTTGTGATTGGCCCCACGGGTAGAGCTAGAGGATCCTTCACCTTGCTTCCTTGATCCGTATCAGGACTTACCAAGTAAGTATGGTGTTTCCGTTACTTTCAATATTAGTGACTTGTCTCCCTTTGACATGGATGCAGATTTGAGGACAAATCTTTTTAAAGAAGGGAGGGATGATACGGATCCACCATCATCAATCACATATAGAATAACCATGTCCCTACACAGTCAAGAACAAGTCACACAAGAGCTCCATAACCTTACTTTCAACAAGTGCTGTGTAGAACTTCAAGATAGTCCCAAAGTTCTTACATTAATTGAAGCATATGTTGAGGTGAACAAGAAGCACGCTCGTGCTAAACAACACGCCCCAGACCGTGCTAGAGTAGCATCCCCGTGCTGGATAGCACGCCCATGGCCGTGCCCGCGTCTGACTCTCGAGAGGAAACACTTACCACGAAGCACGCCCCAGACCGTGCGCGCCTCTACCTCTTGCGAGGAACCACTTACATTGAAGCGCACGCCCGTGCCACAAAGCATGCCCCAGACTGTGCACGCCTCTGCCTCTCGCGAGGAACCACTTACATTGAAGCGCACGCCCGTGCCACAAAGCATGCCCCAGACTGTGCACGCCTCTGCCTCTCGCGAGGAACCACTTACATTGAAGCGCACGCCCGTGCCACAAAGCATGCCCCAGACTGTGCACGCCTCTGCCTCTCGCGAGGAACCACTTACATTGAAGCGCACGCCCGTGCCACAAAGCATGCCCCAGACTGTGCACGCCTCTGCCTCTCGCGAGGAACCACTTACATTGAAGCGCACGCCCGTGCCACAAAGCATGCCCCAGACTGTGCACGCCTCTGCCTCTCGCGAGGAACCACTTACATTGAAGCGCACGCCTGTGCCACAAAGCCTGCCCCAGACTGTGCACGCCTCTGCCTCTCGCGAGGAGCCACTTACATTGAAGCACGCCCGTGCGCCTTGGCACGCCCCAGACCGTGCACGCCTCTGCCTCTTGAAATTTAGTTATTTTATTTTGAGTTTTAACAATGTTAATGGGTTGGGCCTCCTATAATTCGGCCAACCTTGATTATTTAGCCTTATTTTGTTTAGATAGTCAATCTTTAGTTGATTTGGATTAGATATCCAAATCCTTAAGTTGTTATGATTTGTTAGTCAACTCCTTAGTTAGTTTAGATTTGCTAATCCTTATCCTTAGCTGATTTAGACTAACTAATCTAAATCCTTTAACGATCTGGACCTTTTAGAATTAGTATAAATAGCTTGCTATATTGTAATTATTCAATCAATACAAAAGAGAACTTCTTCTTTCATGCTTAGGGGTGTCCCTTGCTTTGGAGAGAGTGTGAGATTGCATTCCTCTTATTGCATCAAGAATCAAGGTAAACTTATCAATTCTTTGTGGCGTTTATCTTATTTTTTTACTCTATTATTGGTGTTTTTGCTTCTTTAAGCTTTGGGTGCCATAGAGGGGAGTTTATTTAGATCTTTGATCTCTTCCAAATCTTGTCATAGAGTTCTTGGAATAAATTTCCATAGGGTTCCACGTCAGGCGTGCTTCAAGATAAGTGTTTCCTTGCGAGAGTTAGTGGCGGGCACAATCTGGGGCGTGCTAATTGGCACGGGCGTGCTTCAAGGTAAGTGTTTCCTTGCGAGAGTCAGAGACTTGCACGGGCGTGCTAACCTAGCATGGTCTGGGCGTGCCATATGCTGGAAATTCAGGTTCCAACTCAACATGGGCTTCCATTAATGTGAGAAACTTAGGTATTCCTTCAAGTTCTTCATAGCACTTGTTGAAAGCAAGGTCATGGAGCTCTTGTGTAACTTGTTCTTGAATGTATAAGGACATGGTTGCTCCATATTTTCTTTGCACGGCTCCTTGTAATTGGTCCACTAGGAAGTACTACTGGATTGCCATTGTTGTGGTCCTTGTTCCCTTGAGCTCCATAGGTGATTGGTGATAGTGGATCCGTATCATGCCCCCCTTCTTTAAAAAGATTTGTCCTCAAATCTGCATCCATGTCAAAGGGAGACAAATCACTAATATTGAAAGTAGCTGAAACACCATACTCACCTGGCAAGTCTATTTTGTAGGCATTGTCATCGATGCGCTCCAAGACTTGAAATGGACCATCTCCACGTGCATCGAGCTTATTCTTCCTTTGGTTGGGAAACCTTTCCTTGCGAAAATGTACCCAAACCCAATCACCTGGCATAAGCATAAGCTTCTTCGTGCCCTTGTTTGCTTTATCAGCATATTGTTTGTTACCTTTGAATTCTAGAATCCTCATTTTGATTGATCCCAAGTCCCTATCAATTTTATTAAAATTAGAATCTTCAGTCTCCTCATCTTTATGGGTTTGGAATCTAGCTTGTGGACGAGCTCTTGTTGTATTAGAGCTTTGTGAAGCCTTTATCTCTTGCAATTCTTCCCTCATGTCTTGAAAGAGATTGTTGAAGGTTCTAAACAGTCCTTGGATTGATTCCATGAAAAATTTCAGTCGAGGATCTTTAATTTGATTTCCATCGCCATTACCATCTCCAGACTTGCCTGTACTCATGGTTAGTATTCAAAATAGAAAACACGAAAAGATTTGAGTTTATAGTAAAGCACTCCCTCACGTGTTTACACTCTTTAATCACTCCTTGCAATTCCTCCAATTGTACTTCAGAATCTTAGGTCAACCAACCAACTCAAAAGCACGTTTGGAAACAAGGAATAAACCTTAACAATGAAAAGCAAGTGCAAATTCTAGAAAGAAGACTCAAAAACGAGATGGATAGCAACACAAGAACAAGAACAAAAACAACGCACTACTTAATTATCAATTATAGTAATACGACCCTAGCCAATTAACAAGTACTCTTGCAAATCAACAAGGAAAAATCTAGTGGAAAGCATGCAATCATGGAAGTACCCGACAATCCCCTAAACCCCCAAGTACTCTTGAAGAGAGAAAGCAAGGAATTTAAAACAAGAATCAGAAACTTAACTTCAAGTACTCTTGAAAACAACTCTGAAATTCTTGGCGCAATTAATCTTGTAGAACTCACAATCTTAATTACTAAGGAAAAGTTGGTTCTATTCATACAAAGATGAAGAACACGGTTGTTCTTGAAGAACAAAGAAAAATGTAAAGTTTTGATTAATTCAACTTTGGCTGCCGTGCAGCTCTTACAAATAATATAAATAACCTAAGCTAACCCTAATTTAGCTATTAACTTAAGTTAGCCTAGGCCTAAACCTAATGTGGCCCAAATGGGCTTAATTAAATACAAGTCCAAGCTAACTAATTAAAACAAGCCTGACTTAAACATTAACTAATCTAGGGCTGGCCCAACTCTGGAAAATATGCCCAACCAACCTTACACTAATTAATTAAGTCCACTAAAAGAATTTAAACAAAAACAGGACAAATGGGCCAGAGGCCCTACACAACCCATACTTAAGTTCATAATAAAATAACATCCTCTTTGCACACCTCAAGCACCATAACAAGCTTTGGTGCTTCTTCAAGTTCAATCTCACATCTTGCATAATTATGATCTTGAAGCTCCAATGTAATTTGTTCTTGAGCAAATGCATTCAAGGCTGCTCGTAGCTTGGTTGCACGAGCTCTTGTGATTGGCCCGTGAGGTAGAGCTAGGGGATCCTTCATCTTGCTCCCTTGATCCGTATCATTCCCTCCCTCCTCAAAAAGATTTTTCCTCAAATCTGAATCATAATCAAATGGAGAAAGGTCAGAAACATTAAAGGTAGCAGACACGCCATACTCATCTGGTAGATCAATCTTATAGGCGTTATCATTGATCCTCTCCAACACTTGAAAAGGCCCATCACCTCGGGCAGCAAGCTTTCCCTTCCTTTGGTTTGGGAATCTTTCCTTCCTTATGTGCACCCAAACCCAATCTCCAAGTTGAAATACCACACACCTCCTTCCCTTGTTGGCACGGTCAGCATAGCTTTTGTTTTTCATGTCTATATGAGCCCTAGCTTTAGCATGTATCTCCCTGACCAATTCAGCCTTCTTTTCACCATCCAAGTTAGCAATTTCACTCAAAGGCAAAGGAGACAAATCAAGTACAGTCAAAGGATTAAAACCATACACAAGCTCAAATGGACTATAACCACTAGAAGAATGTATAGACCTATTATAAGCAAATTCAATGAAAGGCAAACAATCCTCCCAGGCTTTTAGATTCTTACCAACCACTGCTCTAAGCAAAGTACCTAGAGTTCTGTTGACTACCTCAGTCTGGCCAT